>NW_010335020.1:0-9722 GCF_000700745.2 Antrostomus carolinensis
CCCAAACCATTCTATGATTCTGTGATTATGTTAAGCAGTGCTCAGTCTTGCTGAATAGAAAAATAATCCTGTGTTTTTTTAGTTGTGCCATTTGGGTTTGTCTTCAGTTAGGTAAAGAAAATTCTATATTATAAATTTAACTCCAACATTATATAGGGTCAGTACTTGAATTGTTTTATAAGCACAAAGAAATCTAATGTCACTAAGACGTTAGTACTTCCAGTCTTACCTTGGTTTGTGCTCTGCTCATATAACTCCTGTTTGTAAAGGATATGAATAATGTGCAAATTTCTGACTTCTGTCTTCACTATTACCAGTATCTCTGCAGAAGCCTAGGCTGACTGGAGCTCAGGTGGTTATTTATTTTTGCTGTTAAAAATTACAGGGCATGTAATTAATGTTTAAATTTGATGGACTTTCTGTGGTGATTTGAATGCAGTTTATATGCAGATACAGAGATAGAATAATTCTGTTAAGTTCTATAAAGGCCTTAGAAAGTCCATACCAGGTTGAGTGATTGACTTAGTCTCTTATTTATTCCAAATAATTTACTGTCACATCTCCTAATATCAGTGGCAATCCTTAGGAGATTTGCTAGACTGAGCTACAAACTGAGAAGTGCTTACAAAAAGTGCAATCTTCTTTTTTTTTTTTTTTTTTAACACATTTACAGAGTCCATTCCACTTTTACATGTTTCTGAAATGAAAATTTGAAGAGTTTAAGATGTCTTCTGGTGGCTTTCTTGTACATTGACACACATACAGAAGGTGGAATGATCCTAGTAGCATTTTGCTAGCTTGAACTTTACCTTCACACACAGTTTTTGACAGTGTAGCACATTTCTAGGAACATTAAAGGAGAATTATGCCTGCTGAATTTCCTCTAGACATGAAATAGAAAATAAACTATCTATCTTAATACGTAACTGGATATCACTCACTTCAACAGCAACTAGTCATCAAGCATAGGAAGAAAGCGTTAACCAAAGAATATGTTCTAGTATACAGTATGGATGTGAAGAATTTATTTGACAAAACACATTTATAATGTAGTTTTAAAAATATTTTAATTTTATTTTACACAATAAGTGCTGAGGGACCTTAGTTTAATTAATTTTGAGGAAGCTGAAGTTAAACCTTGTGGAATATGTAGAAGAGGTTTTTTTCTGTTTCCAGTCTAATGTGGTTTGTGTATTCATATTTAATTCACAAAATGGATTTATTTCTTCAATTTGGTCTTTTCAAAGACTAGATAGCTAAATCAGGATAGAGTAGTATTAGCAGGAGTGCTACACACAAAGCGCAGTCAGGCATGCAGTATGACTTCTTTTGTTGGAAGTCATTTATCTGGAAGAAATAGTATGGAGATTTACTTGCAGTCCAAAAGCAGGCCCAGTTCAGATATTACTTCAGTCTTCCTAATATGAATTCTCTGTAAAGTTGATTATAGGAATTTTATTTAATAGATAGCTGATTAAATCAGGTATGATTTCAGGTGTCTACTCATTTGATTATGTGATTAATTTGTTCAAAAGGTGGAAGTCTAATTGTGGAACCTTCATTGATTCTCCTGGTCATTTGCGTACATGCATAATTATAGCCAAAATATTTCAAGCTTTGTTTATGTTAATTAATTTATGTCTGGCTTTTCAAAATGAAAAAGCAACAGATCCTAAAATGCATGCATAAACTTTCACTAAAGAGAAAAATATCTTTTTTCAAATTTTATTACTGGAAATTCTTCTGTATCTTCTTTTAACATCAGATGATGCAATGCACAGCTGTCTAAATGTGGTATATGGTGACATAATGAAATAACTTCATGTCACTTTCTTAATCACAGAGAGCAGATTTATAAAATGCCATTCAGAAATTTCAGGCCTTGCAATGTTCCACTCTTCACATATGCTCTAGTTCAGAAGTGAAAATTGTATGAGGCACAGGAATTACTCCACTCAGCTTTAATAATTTAAGTAGGTATAGCAATGGAGAAGCAATCTGTGTTTGCACCACAGGGGGTATGCTGGAGCCCATCAGCAGCGTATGATCAGGCATTTGAGTTGCAGTCTTCTCTCGAGCTGGAGCAACGTCTCCCTCTCTGTGTTGATATCAGTATGAGACACATGATCAGTGTTGGAAAATGGCAACTTGACCTAAAATTGCTTTATACATTCTATGCCTCTAGCACGAGTGGCTTAATTGCCCTGCACCTTAGGAGGCATAATCCCATGTTGAGGGTTGACCTGCTGGAAAGCAGCTCTGCAGAGAAGGACCTGGGAGCTGTGGTGGACAGTAAGTTGACCATGAGCCAGCAATGTGCCTCCGTGGCCAAGAAGGCAAATGATATCCTGGGGTGCATTAAGAAGAGCGTGGCCAGCAGGTTGAGGGAATTTATCCTTTCTCTGTACTATGCTCTAGTGAGGCCACAGCTGGAATATTGTGTCCAGTTCTGGGCTCCCCTGTTCAGAAAGACCAGGAACTACTGGAGGGAGTCCAGTGGAGGGCTACAAAGAAGATTGGGGGACTGGAGCATCTGGAAAGACAGAAAGAGCTGGGTCTGTTTAGCCTTGAGAAGAGAAGACTGAGAGGGGATCTTATGAATGCTTATAAATATGTAAAGGACAGGTACCAGAAGGATGGGGCCAGACTCTTTTCAGTGGTGCTCAGTGGCAGGACAAGAGTCAATGGGCACTAACTGGAACACAGGAAATTCCATCTGAAGATGAGGAAAAGCTTTTCTTTGAGGGTGGCAGAGCACTGGAACCCAGAGAGGTTGTGGAGTCTCCTTCTCTGGAGATATTCAGATCCTGCCTGGATGCAGTCCTGTGTAACCTGCTGTAGATGTACCTGCTTTAGCATGGGGGTTGGAGTAGATGATCTCTGGACGTCACTTCCAACCCCTATCTTTCTGTGATTCTGTAATCCCTCTGGTACGAGCTCCCCTCCCAAAGCTGTGGTGCTAAGGCATGTCTGTGAGCATGTTGGCCAAACCCCTGCCTGACATTGCTTTCAGCTTGCTGTAATAATGTTGTCAATGGCCTGGGTGGGTTACACATGTCTTTTCACATCAATTCCGTTTGCTGAGCTTCCTCAGCAGGGTATGTTCATTCAGATTGTTACAGACGTACCAGTGTCCGCAACTGAGATGGGAAGAGAGCTCATGTAACCTGGTGGACTTGTGTCCAGGGTATTGGGCAGCTCCTCTCATGATGCAGAAAGGGCTGCTCCAGGAATTGCACATGCAGCAATGGATGCTTTCTAGATGCTTCAAGCTGGTTGATACTCTGTAATCAGAAAGAGCAAATCTACCTTTTGTTTTTTAAGAAAACTAAAGGATATGATCTGCTGAAATAGACCTGTAGGTTGGACCAAGCAAGATTTTAGAGAAAATTTTGAAGGAAGCAGTAAGACACAGAAGAAAAGGGGAAATAAGATGTAAAAGGAAATACTCAAGAGTAAGATCGGATTGCTTTTCATATGATAATTGATTTTTCCCTTACAAAAGCAGAAAATAGGACTTATGCAATTTACTGCTGCCTGTGAATTTTTTCTGCTTCTTTACACTGCTCAGTATCAAAAAGACTTCATGCTAAGTTGTTCACCTGCTCTTGCACATAAGTATTTTCTTGTATTATATCCAACAACTCCATAGAAAACCAAGAGAAAATAGTTACTCTGTCCCTGATGTCATTCATGTATTTTAAGCTTGTTCTAGTGCTTTGCATATTGTCTTCACCTTACACTTTTTTGTAGGTCATGTAGTAGATGTTGATACTCTTATCCCCATATTCAGTGCAATAATTTTATTACAGATGCTATCTTTTAGGGATGTTAAATAGGATTCAGTTGCCAAGAATCAGTTAGTCCATAAAGTGTCTAGGGAATAATTTATTTTGGTTACAAAATAGATGTTTATATATATCCAGAGCATAGAAGAAATCATTCTTTGATCAGATATATTTTGGGGCATTAAGAAACTTTAAAAAAAAAAAAAAAGTAAATACTGGATATCTTTAATTATTTTGGAGATCTATCTTGAAAATTTTTTTAAACATTCTTGGTTTTAGTTTAGCTTCTTCAAAGTAAAAAATTATATGTACTTCTTCTTTGATAAAGAAGAAGTATTGTATTTGTATGCCATGTATATATATATATATATATAAAAAAAATATAATTTTAATCTTCATCAGATTTATTTGTCAGCAGCAATATTTATATTATGCAATTTCCTTCAGTGGTCCTTATCTCATATTTCTTCATCATTAGAGTCTGCAGAGTTTTGGCTGTCAAAACCCCCAACATTGTTACCCATAGATAACTTTTCTAGAGACTTAGTAGTGGTAGCCAGTTTAGGAGGGTTGTATTTGATTTATGTTGTGCTGGAAAACTGAAACAGCACTTCAGTGGCTGAAGAGAAGCTACTGTTGATTTATGCTATTGTGGCTAAAAAAAGAAAAACAGCTCTAATTTGTGAGACGATGGCATTGTAAGCACTCTGACCCAAAGTTTCATCTGTTGTACATTTGCTCTGAGACAACTCTATTTTATCATTGGGAGTAAGTGGTGACTATTTGTGCAGTGCCATAGTGTGTGCTGTTACATAGGGATGGTAGGAAGGACCTATATGCTCAGCATGGCGTGAGGGGCAGCACAAGGAGGTGCTCAAAGAGATTCTGTACCTCTCACTGGATCTAGTTTCTTACAACATTTTTATATTTATATTTCTTTCCATCTGTCTCACAGAGTATGTGATGGAATGTTGCTTTGTTGTTTTTAGCCCTAGTGCTCAGGAACTTGTGTAGAGTACACATATTCACTAAGTTATTCATATGTGTGCACATGCAGAGATGTGCATGTGTGCAGCCACCGTCTGTTCTCTTCTGGTTTACTGCTAAGATTTTTCATGTGTTTGGCTTCAGGAGAGCTTCAGTGCTCAAGACAACACTTACTAGGCAAGAATCTTCAAAGATACAAGTAATAAATGTCTAGTTATAACACTAATGGAAAATTGTGATGTATTATTTAAAGTTATTCTTTTAATAATAAATAGAGAACAAAGAAATAGGTTTGTAAAAGATAGCATCTGTAATAAAATTATTGCACTGAATATGGGGATAAGAGTATCAACATCTACTACATGACCTACAAAAAAGTGTAAGGTGAAGACAATATGCAAAGCACTAGAACAAGCTTAAAATACATGAATGACCATCTAGCATTTAAAAATTCATATTCTCCCTGTTGATTTCTAATGAGGATAATTTTAAAGCACATCTGAAAGGTAGCTTATTGGTAATAAAAGTTGAGAATGAAGATTAAAGGCCGTAAAAATATTCAGTTAATGTCTGGGATCATAGATAACCAAAGATTTTAATAATATATATGATTGACCTCTGTGTTACTTTTCTTTTTCTTAGCCACACAAAATATAAAGATGACCAACATGCTTCCTCATATATACTTACTTAGGAAAAAACCAGGACATTTAGCAAGTATTTTTCCTAATTACTGTAGAGCATTTTTAATCCATTCAGAACCAAAATGATTCACACATAGTCCCATTAAACTTCTTGTAAATGCCAACTTTGTCTTTTTCCCATCTTTCACCTTATATTAATTGGCATACTGATCAGATTCCTGTTGCAGTTTCTCTGGAAATGTTGGTACAAAGAAAATTCTCATCCTGTGCACATTTTTAAGGTTTTTGTTGTTCAAACTAGAAGGAAAGTATTACAGTGTGTATATTTTGGAAAGTTAAGGGTATTTCCTGATGAATATGATGCCAGCAAACTGTTGCTGGTTGCAGATTCTTCCTCTTCAATGTACTATATTCGGAGTCAGTTACATTGATGTGCTGGGTATCAAAACCATCTCAAGTTTTTCTTAAAAGTTTCAAATAAAAACTTTATTTCAAAGTAAGTCTTAACTGTTGAAACACATGCTTGCAAATAATTAAAAAAAAATATAAAGAAAAGTTTCAAGCAGCTCTGCTTAGCACTTAGAATAAAGGTTGCAAGGGTTCATAGGGTTTGTATCTCATGGCTTACCTTAATCACTGTTTTGCTGTACTTCATTTGAACTGTGCAACCATTCGGAAAAATCAATATTAAATTCCCAATGTGTAGCAAATCATATTTTATCCATGCTGTTGCAAAAGAACCCTTCTTTTTATATGTGCAGAAGTTCCCCTCTTTTTCTTAGCATGAGCATTTGCTTCAGAGAATCGAGTATGGTTGAGGTTGGAAGAAACCTGGGAATGACGTCTTCCCCAGCTTCTCTCCTCAGGCAAGACTTCCTAGAGTCTCTTGCCCAGGACCATGTTCAGATGGGTTTCCAGCCTATATCATACTATGACCCTTTTTTCATTAAATGTGGTCAATTTTCTCTGTTAAATGCAAAAGTATTTGAGTAGCACCAGCGTGGTTTTACTTGGAGCTTTCAAACTTAGGAGAAATAGAAGAGAGTGAAGTAAGAAAATATATTTAGAAGTGATGCCATCAAACATTAATCTACTAATGTTTATTAGTATATGAGTTCTTCTTTAATTCTTTTTTTATATTCTTCTCTGACAGCTCATTGTGCTGATAAATGTGTCCATGGTCGTTGTATTGCTCCAAACACCTGTCAGTGTGAGCCTGGCTGGGGAGGACCCAACTGCTCCAGTGGTGAGTTTTCAGCTGCTTCTGCCTGTCTCATGCTCTTTCTATGGTGTTGTCCTCTCTTTTGGGCAGATTATCATTGAACCTGTGTTTGGGCTCCTGCTTTCTGGTCAGGGCATTGTTCTGAGATATCTAGTTACTCTGCATGACCTGACTTTTCTTCATTTACTTGCAAACAATCTTACCCCGTAGCAGCACTAAATGTCATCAGCTATTTTGTGCTCAGAAACATGACAGATAATGCAGAGCTTAGTATCTGGAGTAGAGTGGGTAAAATTATATTTTTAACTATAAGAAAATATTTTTTTTTTTTTTTTCCTTATGCATAAAGGATGATGGTGCTTTTTCATGTTTAAAAGCTATGAGCAAAGCCTTCCTTGCAACCTTGTCCTCCTATTTCACTCTGCCACTAACTGGTCCTTTGTGTTCCCCTCTTGCATTATTAGTTGCTCCCTGTCTGCTCAGACTCTTTCCATTTTACTCTCACTTACTGGTCACGTTTCTCCAACTTTCTTCTCCTTCCCCTTTGCGATGAGAGTGCATGCTGGAGATGAGGGAAGCAGGAGAGGGCTGTCGAGGACACACGTGGCAGGAGACAAGAGCAGTTTGGCATCTTTCCTGCTTGGTGTATGGGTGCAGTCACATGCAACCCAGCAAGCAGGTGGTTATGCTTAATAAAGTGAAGATGAAGGTCATCCCATGCTTGCCGCAAAAACATAGCAAAATGTGAAAACGACAAAATGAAGTAGTAAAATAATATCAGTCCATGACCTTTTTAGTCACTGCTGTTTTCTAGACTCTTTGGGTATAAAACCAGGCACTGCAGGATGCAGTAAGGCAATAAGGTCTGGACAGAGGGCAGAAATCCCTCCATGGCAGGGCTGATGTGTTTGTGCACTTCCCTTCCCCTGTCAAAGGTAATAATTTGTGCAGATGATGAGTTGTTATTTTTTCTTACCTTTCCCTGTAATAGAGTTTCTCAGAGTAATTCTTGATTTTTTTAATTCATTTTAATTTGCTACTTATTCTGTCTTTCTGTTTGCCTTTGTGAGGTCTTTGGAAATAAAATGTTCAGCCTAACATTACAGCCATATACTTTGTTACAGTCAAATTCAAAGTGGGTCACTGCTAGTGACTGTCCACTTGAAAGGAAAATATTTTGGTCCACAACAACAAAAAAAAAAAAAGTTTACAATTAGAATTTCACAGACCATATAAAATTCTAATTAACAAACCAGAGCTTGATGTCTTGCGATGATATGCTGTTAGTTTACTTAGTGTGGGATTCCTACAAAAATAACAACTGTGAAAAAACAAGATCATCAGCAGGACAAAAATGATATGGTTGTATTTTCACTCTCATTTTTTCTGCTTGACAAAAATAGGGAAATGTTCTTTTTTTGCAAACAAGATGGTATCATGGCTCTTCATCTGGAGCTGATCTGTTGTTAAGACAGCATATTTAGTGCAATTTGAGAGAGAGAGAGAGAAAGTGAATAAAAATAATAATAAATTACATGAGGACGAACTTAACCACTTAAAAAATATTACATTTGTTATATAGTCTTTGTGTATACTTACATGTGATTATTTTCATAACTCTAAAGAAACACCGAGTTTTGCATAAGGCATAAAACTGAAAAAAGTTAGCAATGCGATGTTAGTGTGATACTGATCTTAATCTAGTGTGCTGAACTGTCAAAAGAAATTGTCAAAAAATGCTATCTTTCTTTCTGACAGCCTTATGTATCGAGCTGTTCTTGTAACTAATCAAACATGCTGAAGAAACATGTATCACTGGACAACGTGGAATGGGATGATACTGTTATTTATTGAGATTTCCAAGTTTGAAACTTGCTGAAAGGGCACTTTAGATGAGACAGAAACCTCTAAATCTGTCTTTGGAAATAGTCCTTCCTCTCACAGGATTTTCTGGAGTCCATTTTCCTTACCTGTCTGGTATAATTATTTTTTAATACATGTACAGCTATTTTTCTCTGCTTCTTCCTCAGTTGTTTGCTTTTGATTGCTTATCACAGCAGCCTCAATAGCAGAAATACTTTATGGTGTGCAGACACAACAGGCATAATCTGGAAGCATCTTTGTTCATGTACCTTTGAACAATGTGATCTCTGGAGAGGCTGGTGATCCTCTAAAGGCTTCTGCGTGATGTTAGAGCTAACTGGAGCTGACAAAATGTGTTTAGAATTGCCAGTGTAGTCCTAGGAGAGGGGAGGTAGACTGAGGAAGAGGATATTTTTTGTACATGTGCCACAGGGACATATGTTTTGGAATTTATCCCATTCCATGTGGACAAGCATAAGAAAGACCTTGCTCTCATCAGATTGTCCTTCTGAGTTTGACTGCTGCTGTTTGTTGCTGGCTGTGTGTGATTTCCTTATCTGTGTGTCTGAGCGCTACAGCCACTGTGTGCCATGGCTTCTATGTGATAGTGACTTTCTGGGTAGTAATTACAGACAAGTGCTTCCTAAGTGCTGTAGTGTTCTCTTAAAGAATGACAGAGTGGTTACACAAACAAAATCTGTGCACCATGCAGTAAAAGCTGAATCAGCCAGCTTTCTCCCCTGTCTTTGCATACCACGGCATGCTGTGGCCTAGTAATCTTTCTAGGGACTAAACTTTGTAGGAGACTCCCACTTCCTTTTGCACCATCCGTTACTTCCTTTTTCTGACTAGTCCTGTCCAATTCCTAGTAGCCTAGGTCAGTGGCTATCTTCAGTTCAGGGACAAGAGGGATAAAGATATCATTAGACTACTGAGGCTGTCCTCTTTCAGTGCTTAATTCTGGCCCAACCCATAACTTCCCTCTCCATCACATCTTGTCTTCCTGAGAACCTTACATCCCACCCGAGAGGAAAACAGTATTGGGACATATTCTTTTGTGAGTAAAATCTGAGTCGCGGTCTTGGAATTTGGCTAATTAACTAATATCTCCTTGGAGATCGTTTCCTGTGTGAGACGTGTTTTTTCTTCAGGCATTTTCTTTTTAGTTAAAGGAAATACACTGTATTAGGCAGTGTTTGCTTGTAGTGAATTTCAGCA
>NW_010335020.1:9758-12250 GCF_000700745.2 Antrostomus carolinensis
TGAGAAGAAATACTGTTTGGATTGAGAGATCACTCATTTTCAGAACACTTCCATTCTAGTGGGACAGACGACAGTCATGCGAAATAAGTTATTCTAATAAAGATTTATTGACCAAATACAGTAGTCAAGTCAATGACAAACAAGTGGACAGAAGAGGTGTCGAACCTATCCCTTGGAACAAGTGAATCAGCACAACCAGTGCACTGCCACCGCCCCTCTGAATAAGTGTATGTGAAGTTCAGGAGTGTAAGTTGATTGGTTCTGGGCTGGGGACAGGAACAAAAATTAGACAAAAGGACATGACAGCAAAGATAGATATGTTTGTAGATTAAAAATGTAAACAAATTGATTTTATTGAAAACCAACCAAACCAACGCAATCTTTCCCTCCCAAACTGGATCATTGTTTATATGAAATTTTTAACTCGCATGCGTCAGATTGGATTGCTACATGTTATAAGAGCATTTTCAAAGTTGTATATGAAGTGGTCTTCTGTGAAAGCTGCTACACGTAGTGATAGTTCACTGTCTAGATGTACATCCTCCAGGTTTTTACATTTGTAGATTATGTTTTCTGCCTGTTTTCTGCTCACACTCTTGCAACAGTGTTTGTGACAATGCATAATAAATGGACCTGATTGTCAGTTTTGAATGTGTGTGCAAGATAGATACATATGCAGCCTAACATGGAGCCCCACTAAACAATCAGGATATTCACTTTGTTTTTCCTCTCGTGCCTAGTAGTCCACCAATAATTCCTTCAAAATCAATAGGATGCTTTCTGAACAAGCTGGAGCAGAGGCAAAAGGCCAGAATCAATATTACGCTGACTTATCTGCAAAGGTTATAGCCTTTGTGATCCCCCAGCTGACCTGAGCAGTAAAGCAAAAAGGGAATGACATGTTTTTGGTGTATGACAAGTATGTTAGGATTGTTTGTGGAAATGTGAATAGGCATTTTTTACTTTTACTGTTGTTTTAAGTAATCTGAGATTTTTTTTGAATCACTGGATTTTCATTTGTAATTTGATTCTGTTGGTGATTAATAGAGTTTCATTTGGAATATAAACTGAGGGCATGGTCGTAGAACAAGTGGTACTAAGGCATAATTTGACTCCAGGGTATTGCAAAGCATGAGAAGAGGACTGGCTGTTTCCTTAATACATTAAGCTGAGCGTTTAAAGCTGGCATCTTGGAGAAACATCTTAGCTTTACATGCACTTGTTAAGGAAACTTTTAAGATGTAAGTAGCTCTGCTACTGTCAGATTTCCTTTACTGTCATGGGTGTTTGTAAAGTTTGCAACTTCTGTGAAAATCTCACTGTTTTCTTCATGGGACTTGGCAGATGTAGAATATGGCAGAAACTCGATCCCTTGGCATAGCTTGTGTGAGACACTCACGTGAGTTACGAGCACTGCCAGTTTCTCAGTGGGGCTTATAATTGCCATTAACCCTGCAAAGGTGGATGTGTGACTGTTCTCCACAGGCATGCTTGCACTCCAAGTCAAACAGCCCCTTTGGTGCAGGTGCCAGGCAAGGTGCCTGGGAGCAGCTTGTATACTCTGATGGCACAGCTTATGAATCTTGAATTGAGCTTCTTTGACCAAGGCATTGCTTTCATTTTTGTTTGTTGAAAGCATTTTGACTAACAGAGCTTACAAGATATGGTTAGAGAGCTAGCTCATCCTTAAGTTTCCCAAACCATTCAACAAGCTGTGGAAATAGGTTCTGATTTTAACCAGATGCTTGCACCAGAAAGGCTTGATCCCTGGAACTGAGAAACTGCTAAAAACACAAGTGAAAGTGCAGTGCATCCTGAGGGAGAGCTATTTGCTTTTATGGAAAATATGGAGAAATAGTTCATTAAAATAACGCAGAACTGCCCCTCACCCTGGCTCCTAAATGGCCACATGTGCAAATGCATTCTGTTGGCAATAGTGGCAGCAGGTCATAAACAGTCTTAAATTTAACCTTTTCTTACTGCATTAACCAGCAAGTTAGATCAGGTGCAAATGAGGAAAACAGATACTAATGAAAACTGCCATCACTTTCATTGTTGACAGAGTCACTACAGTGTCACTATGGTATGTGGTATCAAAATTCCAGGGCTACATAGCAGCTGTGCTTTTCTAGAGTTCAGCACAACAATGTGTTTGAAATTATATTATTCTTATGTTTTATATAATTTATGTTCTGTAAAGCATTTTGATTTTGAAGTTCTAGGGAAATGAATAGATTTTATGGACATGCTTCAGTGTTTTTCTGAATTACAGTTCCAACATTTAAGCAAAAGCAAAACCAAATATATATTTTTTACAAAACTTGAGTTATTAAATATACTTATATTGAGATTGATTGAAGAAAGGCATTGCAGTACGTGGTGATAGTTTTATTGATTTGTAAAAATTTTCTGGATCAGATATGCTTTTCATTTCTGCTTTTCACCATTTCATAAACTCAGTATATTTGTGGTATTTCATAGAATCATAGAAT
>NW_010335021.1:0-3896 GCF_000700745.2 Antrostomus carolinensis
TTTATATATATATAAAATATGTATATTTTTTATATAGAGATATTCTTTTAATAAACTCTGACTCTGATCTAAATGCAAGATGAGCATATATCCTCTCTGTTCTGGCTTAAGGCTGCAGCGAGTGCTCAGCCACCACCTGCATTTTGGATGCTTAGGTTTGCCCCAAAAAATCAGACTTCTTATACCCAGTGCTACTCTGGGATGTGGGGAGCCCTCTTCTCTCAGGGTCCAATTTTGGGAGAGCCCATGACTGCTGGGGCAGCAACTGGGTCAAATCTGCTCTATAGATACCATTACTTTATATATTCTACTTCTTGACTTCTTGTATATCTATATATCTATATAGCTATATATATATCTCCTACTTTATAGATATCCTGCTCTGACACCACAATCATCTCCCTCGAAACACAAAGTTAGAGCAGTTCTTACAGAGTTCATTCATCTGGGTGAAGGTCAAGAATCCTTTTTTTTTCCTTCTTCTTCTTTTGAGAATGATAATGGAAAAAATATTACCAGATATGGAAACAGGGTCAGAAAGCTGCGGATAAACGGGGCAGAGCATCAAATGAAGTGACAGGAGACCTAATTATGGGGTTGAAGCCATGGGATGAAATAGGTAAAAATATCACAGGAAGTTGTATCTCCTGGTATTTTTTGCAAGAACTTGAAATGCTCTTTCCTCTTCTCGCCTGAGCCTTTTAGAAATCAGTACATTTTTAGCTGAAAGTTGGAGACAAGGACCAAATGGCCTTGACATTAAACAGCATATTTCAGCTGTCTAAGAAAGCATCTTCCTCCTCGTGTTCAGGATTGGGTGGCTGACCTTGGAAATTTTTCCCACTTTTTCAAACTGGAGTTTGTAGTCACCACCACCACATATCCACTTGTTCTTTCTACCATCTTCCCACTGCATGTGCTTAATTTAAAAGGACAAAATTATGTAATACTGAGATATTATATCACGATTCCAGCAGTCAATTAATCCTCGCTGCTTGGCCTGCCTGGGTGGGATGGGCCACATCTGCAAAATCATATTTGCACACCAAGGAGCCAGCGTTCACGTTTCTGCTGAAGTGCTTGCCCATCCCGAAGTTCAAACTTGCTTGTGCAAATGGCATTTGGCAGGACAGGTGAGTCAGCCAGACATAAACCTCAGAAATTCAGGCTTCTGAAAGCCTGAAATACAGGGACCTGCAATCTGAGGGAGGAAATTGGGAACCAGGTTAAGGTTGTGTTGAACAAATGTCCCCACGCCTTGTGCTGTGCTCTGGGAGAAGAGGCTTTGAGCAGCCTGGTCTAGTGGAAGGTGTCCCTGCTGATGGCAGGGGGGTTGGAACTGGATGATTTTTACGGTCCCTTCCAACCCAAACCAGTCTGTGATTCTATGATTCTATAATAAAGAGCGTGTGGTCTGCAGGTGGGCAGAGGGCTTGGGGTGCTGCTGACTGGTGATTCGTTTGCTCAGTCCTGTGCTGGGAAAGTGATGGTAACGCATCAGTGAGAGGATAATATTAGTTTGCGGGTGTGTAGTCCTCTCCCACTGTTCATGAGGCTCTTCATTTCCCAAGGTTCTATGGATAAATAATGCAGTATGAAAATGAAGGCAATGTGGTTATCGGGGATATGGGATGAAAGCACATTGGGAGCTGATTTAGATCTGGATATTCCGCCTATAGTTTAATGTAGAGGGTATGGGAGAAATCTCTTCTCTGGAAGACCACACGTGCTGGTGGGGAGAAGGTATCACGCCGGTCCTGGAATGTGCTTATCTTTAGGAAAGTGTTGTGGAAACTCGCTCCACATTGGTGAAATTTGATTACTGCCTTATCGTTCAGAGCTTGAGGGATATCTTCATGCTGTTATTATAATACGTTATTTCTTCACAGTTCCTCGTATAAATGATGGAGGCTGTGATGCAGAACTCTGTGTGCAGCAGAGGGAGAGCCTTGTGCTCTCCTCTGTAAATGAAAATCCATCTGCTTTCCATGCTGGAGGGGGATGCTCAGTGCAGAGCAAGGGCTGCTTGCTTTGGATTGTGCAGTGAGCAATGGTCAGTCAAGGTGTACAAGCTGTGTGCACCAGGAGAGGGAAACTTGCAGTAATTGTTTGAGGACAGAGATGTGGCTCCTCTGGCAGCCCACCAGATCCTAAAGCTGCCCAAACCAGCAGCTCAGGATCCCCAGGAGATTCCTTTCATTTCTGCAGAGTGGTTTTTGCTAGTTGTGTCAAGAGGAGGGCAACAAAGCTGGTGAGAGAGCTGAGGAGCAGCTGAGGACTTTGGGCTTGTCTAGTTTGGAGAAAAGGGAAAGTGTTGAAGAGGCATTTGGGAAATGCCCTTAACAACACGCTTTAACTTTTGGTTGGCTCTGAAGTGGCCAGGCAGCTGGACTCAATGATTTTTATATGTACCTTCCAACTGAAATATTCCTTCCCTTTCCCTTCTTCCCTTTTCCCTTTTTCCTGGTAGAGCACTGGAACAGACTCCCCAGGGAGGTGCTCATGGCACCAAGCCTGACAAGATTCCAGCAGCATTTGGCCAAGGCCCTCAGACACATGGTCTGAATGTTGGGATTGTCCTGTGCAGGGACAGGAGTTGGACTCCATGATCCTTGAGGGTTCCTTCCAACTCACAACATCCAATGATTCTATGATAACTGGTGCATTGCACTGCAAGAAATTATTTGATTTCAATATGTCACCTGTGAAAAAAATTGATATTACACATAGAAGGAAAATAAAAATTAAAACTTAATTGAAAGGAAAAATGGTTTTGAACATTTTCATTTTACTTTTCATGTCTTTAAACTCTCTCAATATTCTAGTAATAATTTGAGCTTGTTTTGACCTGAAAAAAAATCTAAGTATTTCTTTTCTGACAGGGCTGACAGATGCTTTGACTGATGCCAGCTAAATTCAGGTCTTTCAGTGTAAGAATTTGTTACAGCATCATTTGCATACAAGCAGGGACCTAGACAAGCACTGGAAAATTTTTTGCACTTGCAAATCCTGACGCTTGAGATGAATAAAAGGAATTTTACTCCCCGAGCCCAGTGGATGCTCAGCAATGATGACGTTCTCGTCAACATTAGTTTGAAACTTTAAATTATGAAAGTGTTACTGGAAAATTTTTGCCTTTCTTCCCCCTCTAGATGGGGTCTCCTGACACTCTCTTGGCTGTTAACAAGCAGGAGCATTAAAGGCAGCGATCTCTGGGGCTGCGATAAAGCCTCCATGGGGAGCGGTGCTTGTTTGCTCCACTTCTCTGCGCATCCAAAATCAACTTCTTCTCTGTGTAGCTTTTGCCATAAATTATTATATTCATAAATATGCAAAGATTTCCTTCCTTTGAGCAAAACCCTCCACCGTCACAACAGGGCCAGGCGGTGAAGCCAGGCACGCTTCCTCCCATCGCTGCAAATTCCGAAATGTGCTGCTGGAAGCCCGTGTGCCAGGAGCTGCGGAGCAGGGCGAGCGCGTCCTGCCAGTGGGAAACGCTCTGCTGCTCCTGCCCGGGGCTGCCCGCTGCACCGCTGTGTGCCCAGGGTGGGGGAGAGCCTCTCCTGCTTTCCCTTTCCCTTTCCCTTTCCCTTTCCCTTTCCCTTTCCCTTTCCCTTTCCCTTCCCCTTCCCCTTCCCCTTCCCCTTCCCCTTCCCCTTCCCCTTCCCCTTCCCTTTCCCTTTCCCTTTCCCTTCCCCTTCCCCTTTCCCTTCCCCTTTCCTTTCCCCCTTTCTGTTTTTCCCTTTTTCTTTCCCTTTTTCTTTCCCTTTTTCTTTCCCTTTTCCCCTTTTCCTTTTCCTTTCCTTCTTCCCCCTTTCCTTTCCCTTTTCTCTTTCTCTTTTCCTTTTCTCTTTTCCCTTTTTTTATCCCTCATCCCCTTTCCCTTTTTATATCCC
>NW_010335021.1:3992-11569 GCF_000700745.2 Antrostomus carolinensis
CTCTTTCATCTTTCCTTTTCCCCCTTTTCCTTTCTTCCTTTTCCTTTTCCTTTTCCTTTTCCTTTTCCTTTTCCTTTTCCTTTTCCTTTTCCTTTTCCTTTTCCCATTCCTTCCCCCCTTTCTTTGTCCTTTTTTCACTTTCCCTTTTCCCCTTTCCTTTCCCCCTTCCCCTTTCCCTTTCTCAACCAGGGCTGCCAGCGAGCTGCCCTGGCTTGGGGCCATGCCAGCACCTCTGAGGGGCTCGCCAAGGGTCCCCCACACTCGCGGACGCTGCTGTGCTGGGATCTGGCCTCCTCTGACACATTAAAAATTACCATTTCACCCATGTCTTACCCCAGATTTTAATTAAACTCCTCTGCAGTGAGCAAACAGGGGGCGTGGGGCTGCAGAGCAGGGCACGGGGCACCATCACATCTGCTAGCACAAAAGCTTGCAAGTTTTGGGCCAAACCATGAAGATTTTAGAGCAGCAATCCCCAGCGCCCCTGTTTTCCCCGGTAGCCACCTGAGCAGCACACGCTGCGATACGCGAATATCTCACTCGGCATTTTCAAACTGTTCTTTACAAGAGTCTGTGAATTTAGTCAAACTTCCTAAATATTCATAAATTGCTCTCCAGCCACATGAGCTGATGAAGGATGGAGCAGGCTGGGGGGGATTTACTGTTTTGAAGAATGATCACATAAATTATTCCACAGCCCTAATCTGACCAGCTGCATTCACTGTCGAGGGCCAAGAGCTCCAGAGGCTGCTGCCTCCCAACGCCGACCAGAAATCTCACTGTTCTGGCTTTTGGCAGTGAGTCAAGGTGAGACCTGACCCAGACGGATGGGGTGGGAAGAGGATGGTGGGGTGGGCTCATCTGGAAACATCCACCCCAACAGCAAAAAATCTCTATCAGGCCAATATATTATGGTTCTTTCCAACAGGCACTCGTTGGAGCCCTCGTGCATTGTGAATGAGCAGTAATAATTACAGAATTGCAGTGTCTCCAGATGTTTTGTATATGTTTCAGTCTTCATTTATTTGTTTTCTGTGCCGAGTTACTTGGGATACTGAAAAATGTAAATAATGAATATGTGATGAGCAGCAAGAATGGAGCTTTGCTTTGCCTCGCTCATCCAAAAAAGCTAATTAAACCAAGTACCAAAAATAAAAACTGCTTGAGTCTGCTCCACCATCAGCCATAAAAGAGTACTCATGAGCAAATAATTGACAATTAAAGCCCGACTTACGGAAAAGGAGAAGAAAACAATCTTGTATACAGCTGAAGGGAGCTCTTCTGAGCAGTGAGGGGCTAAGTAAGGGTTGTATTGAAAAGAAATGAGCTACGGCTGGGGTGGGGGCCGGAGCGTGCTCCCACCCAGGTGCCAACAAAACTGGCTCAAATCTTGAGCCAGAGCCACTGGTTTAAATTAGAACTGTTTTGGCAGCCGCCCTCAGCCGAGGTTTTTAAGCTCCTTGGTGGTAAAAACATCATGGGGAAACTGAGGCACGGAGCACAAGCAGGGCAGCAGCCGAAGGGATTGCTGGGGTGGGAATGGATTGTCAGGTTGGGTTTGTTAAAAATCAGGGCATGTGCTAATATATACATCACCTAACGTATGCATGGCCTGGCTCAGGGCTAGCTTTCTCCTGGGGGTGGTGTTGACATGGGATCCCAGCCCAGAGGACGTGTATTTGATATCGTATGAATTATATGTGTGCGTGTATATGTATATATATATACACACACATATATATGTGTGTGTGTGTATACTGTGATCTGATGTGCGCTCTTCAGAGTTTAATGCTTTATTTAGACTGAATTAACTTGCTTCACAGGGCTTTGTTTATCCATTTTAATAAATCAGCTCTTTCAGCTAAATCTTGCCTTAAGAGTTGATCATATCCAGAGCCTCTAAGAGAGCAGCAGATATAAATATTTGCTTTTACAACGGGAAAACTCTCCTGAGAATGCTTTAGCAAATGACTGGGTTTGCCTAAAACCAGGAAGCTGGTAATTTGCTGAGTTATTAATAAGTGAAGAGGCAGAAAGGGGTCTTTGGTCACAGCGCTAAGGGACGGTGGGCCATCAGGTGGGTTAAGCCTGTGAGCTGGCTCCATCCGTTCCTCCCAGGAGAGGATGAAGCCTGGAAGCAGATGAAGCTGATGCTGTCACATGGAGACAGGCACGTAGCACAATGCTGGAGCCCACAGTCGATGGACAAAGACAGCAGACTCGTATAATTTAAACTTTCTCTTTTTTTTCCCTGCTCAGAGGTCCAGACAGACATTCTTGGCATTAGAAGTGACTATGAGTGTATTCCTGGATAAAAAATTAAATGTCAGCATCTAGCAGTATTTGCCTTGTAATAAAAGGCTTGTTTTTTTTTTTCTTTCAGTATTGCAAAATATTGAAATAGCCATTGAAAATGGGAAGGTCTTTCCTAAAGGAAACTCAGGCAGGTGGGACTTTCCAAAGCAAAATGACCTATATGGAGAGCCCTTGGCTGCAGAGCTGCCAGCCCTCAGCTGGTCAGGGTTTGGCTGCAGCCAATTTAAAAAGGGATGGAAAGGTGAAGATCTAACTCTCAGAAATGCAAAAGGAGGTGATCAGCCCATGCTGATGTAACTCAGAAATGGATACCCGAAGTGTCTGGGTTGGTGAATCACGTGTAGTGATGACAGGGTGGGAAAGGGCCAGGGCTCGGCTGCGGTTGCTCTGCGTCTTGTGGCAGGTTGTGGACTTGGCAGCACCTCGTGGGAGATGGAGAGGTGAGACCTGGCTAATAAAATCCGTTCCTTACAAGAAAAAAATGTTATTATTGGGTACATTTTAGAAACACACTGATATGTCATGACTTGTGGATGCTTTTGGAGATAGAACCCAGCTCTCCAGTGACCTGTTCAGGGTCCTAAGCATCCCTGGCAACCAATTTCCCTTGTACTCAAATAGGAGCTGAATTCCTAAATAGCTTTAAGGATCTAGGTTGAAAATGTGTTGCATTAAAAAAAAACCCCAAAACTTTAAAATAAAGTCCTCTGAAATTGCTCTTAGCTAATGAGCTTCCCCTGGCTGTGGAGGACAGTCATCTAATAAGTGACAGATAATCTCTGGGAGAATGAGGACAGCCTAGATTTCAAGAATAGCATAATTGTATGTAAATGCGAGGAACAGGGATCTTCTTTTTATTTTTATTTTAATTTTTTTTAGCCTGAAAGAGCAAAGTTCATCAGATGACACAGCAGCTCCCAGCCCAGGGCCCTAGATGAGCTGGAAGCCGGGGAGGGGGCTGGGAGCAGGGGCAGAGCTGTGCCAGATTTGGTGCTGCACAGGCAGGGCTTTTTAGGGCTATTAAATAGGTCTTTTTAGGGCTATTAAATTGTGACACTAAAGGCATCCTCATTTCACAGCAACCCTCAGCCTTTGTCTAACTGCTCTCATTAATTAAAATGCCACCCAATGCTGCTGTCTCTGAGCTGTGCACAGGCACCTCTTCATGAGCCTTTCAAAGCCACCGAGCACTCTGGGCTCGTGTGCAGCCAGAGCCACTTGGGCCGTTTGCAAATACGGGATTATCCACGTGTAACAACTCCCAGATCAGGGTGCTTCTGATTATTTCTAACCTCATACTTCTTATCTCTGTGTCTTTCTGCAGGGGCTCTGCTCATCTCATTATAATTTTTCTGCACAGCTTCAAGATCTTTTATCAAAGAAAACTGTGGTGGCAAAAGACCTGATTTTATTTTATTTTATTATTTTATTTTATTTTATTCTATTCTATTCTATTCTATTCTATTCTATTTTATTTAGCAACATTGACAGTGTGCCAGACTGACTCTGGCAACAGCTGTCCAGGGCACCAGCAAAAATCTCCCCATTCCCTTGGTCAAACATCAACCCCAGCACTGTGCCCAGTCCCCCCCACTGGGAAATGGGACTTGCTGACACTCATCCCGAGCTTCACGTGGTGTCACCTTTACCAAGTTCTTGTAGATGTGAAAGAAAAGGGCTGTAGGTGCCCCCAGCTCCCACGGGGCGCAGGCGCCCATGCGCAGTGTGCACAGAGAGGTGAACCAGCGGGGCCAGATGGCGATGGAGCAAAATTTTACAGGCTTATAGCTCCAGCCCTCAAGCTCAGTGGGTTTGTCAGAAATGGTTAATCACACCCCAAATCGGCTAAAAAACCCTCAGAATACAACCCACATTCTTTTTAAAAAAAACAACCCAACAAACCAACCCCATATATCTTAAAAGTGTATGGGATTTCTGGAGCTCATATGAAAAATAAAAAAAGTTTGGAAGCTGCATTTGCACTTTTATTGCTGAAATTTGTATTGACTCGTTATTTTTGCCAGCATCATCTTTCTTACAAAACATGATCCAAGATTTCTGCAGCGCTGGTGAAGGACCCAGCAGAGGGGAGCATCACCTGAGATGCTTTTCTCTCCCCAGGTCGTTGCCTGTCTGTTCCGATTCCAGCCTTGCACTAGAGCTGGGCTGCACATCAGCGATTTGCAGGGATGCAGGAAAAGACTGGGGATTAGTTTTTTTACCATTTGCTGAGCAATTCATGCTCCCAATGTACCAAGAGCAGCTCAGCTGTACCAGAGCTGACAGACAACATTCATTGTGCTTTTAATCACTGGCAATGAATTAAATTGTACATATTAAATGCCAATTATATAATAACCTGTAGTTAGTGTCATACTTGTCGCTGAAAGCAATACCCCTACTCGACTTAGCAGGTCTGTTTTGGAAAAACATGGAAAGATCTGTGATCTTTCTAAGAAAAAGGCTGTTATTTATAAATTATAGGTTGAAGTCTCCCCCAGCATAAGCTGGAGGCCCGGGAGGGATTTCAGCTGAGCTGTGCTGACTTGCACCAGGTAAAGACCTTGCTTTTTTAACACCAAAAAATGGGTCCAGGTCACCAACCCCTGGGAAGGCTCATGGTGTGCAGGAGATGCTCCTCCAATGGCTTTCCCTGAAACCACGTCAGCTCAGGCATGAGCTGGTTCTTGTGCTTTCACTGCAAGACCAGCTCAATGAAAATCCAGTTTTCTATTCACAATTAACCAACACTCCTTAAGAGCAAAAATATACACACGAGACTCTGCCCTTTGGATGAATACTTCCATTTATTCCAACTGGAAAAAACATTATTATTTTTTTTAAATATACTTAAATGTAATTTCTTTTTTTGTGTGTGTGATTTTTCTTTTTAAAGGAATAATAATAATTATCACATTGTCCTTTACAAACAACAAAAAAATTCCTAGCAATAGTCTGTGGTATGGAGACATCCATCTTTTAAGATTTTTTCTGTACCTGCTGCTTTGAGTAGGGGTGCTGGCACCAGCCCTGCAGTGGGACCCCGAGACGCCGGCAGCGCATGGGGTGAGGGGTGATGCAGCCGGTCAAGCCTCTCAGCCCTCCTGCAGCTCAAAGCCCAGCTTCATCCAAACACCCTCAGGCACTGACCCGCATCTTTGGGTGCCAAGAGCCCCTTTTCTAAACCTGCTCTTTCCCAGGAAGCACCGGGACAACCAGCACGGGCTCTGCGATGGCAGGACCCCAATGGTTTAAAGCACAGAGAGAACAAACTCACATCCACCATGAACACAATACAGCTGAGCCCCGTTTATGGACCACTCTGGGACAAACCCAGCCCAGGGCATCTCGCCAGGGCAGGATCAGGCCCACAGGGAGCAGGTCACAGTCGTTCTCTTACACGTTAGGCAGTAGGCAATATTGAGAGAGACTTCCACTTGGTAATGAACAGCAGTTAACATAACCCAGGAGACTAGAGCACCATAAGACAAGTCTATATTCAAAACAACGTCATGCTGACATCACACAATTGCACCATTTACACTTTTATTTACTCCAAATAATAGTTCAACATTTAGTAACTTCAGCGTTCTCTACAGAGGTGTAAAATTCCTTCTCCGGCTTTGGTCATTTACAACTTTGCAGACATTTGGTAGTTCTGTTCTTTCCTATTTAATAATAATTAAAAAAAAAGAAAAAAAAGAAAGAAAGAAGTCCCTTTTGCAGCTGTCAGGATTCCTGTATCTGACTGATGGAGCGTACCTGAAAAATCACAGGCATGAGCAGACTTCAAAATGCCACCGAGACCTCTTCAAGATTTAATGAATCAAAAAATGTTCTCTTTTTTTGACCAGGAATGAAACAAACAAAGAGAAAAAAGGATTAAAAGAAAGCAAACCTCAAAAGAAATGACAACTCCAACTGTCACTGATATACTTCAGAAATTTGATGATGAAATGGAAAGGGGGGGGGACCAAAGTACTGTTTGGTTAGCTCTGGCTGAAAACAATTTTGAATGTGCATGCATTTTCCCAGTGACTCCTAAGATATAGAAATTCCTCTGATATTACAAAATACAAAAATATTTTCTCCAAACTCTCATTTACATTGCATTTACAACAATCACGGAAATAACTTAGGCTCCCACACTGTCCAAGAGAGAGACACATGACCTACCAACGTGGCTAATGGGAAACAAAAAATGTGGTGGAAAGCAAAAGCTACCAGCAAACTGATGTTGAGAGTCAACAGTGGTAACTAAAACGTACGGACAATCAGAACTCAAAAGGTTGGCAGTATTTGGGAGAAGGAGGAAAAACTACTGGGTAAATATTACAGGGTAAAGTGAACTATTTTGATTTTTTTTTTCTCCAAAGTAAGATGTGCAAAATATACTCACTGTGCCCAGGATTATGACTACTTATAGAAGCCAGTTTACAACCTTCTTACAAACCCCTACTTTTCAGGTCTTTTTTTTTGTTACAATAAAAGCGCTTACATGATCTAAAACAGTGCAAGTTTGGGAATTAATTTACATTCTCCCAAGGTGCCTGGCAAGGATGCCATTAGGATATGACACAGTTTTTGCTCTTCTGTCTTTTCCGGCTGTGCAACTGTCCCCTGCCACCCAGCGTGGAAGACTTGGGCATGCTGTACGAGCCGTACTTGTGCAGGAGCTCCTCGCTGGTCACGTACCGCAGGCGGGCGGGTTGGGGAATCGGCTCCCCGAGGAAATAGCCCTCGTTGTCAGACTCTGAAGAGGAGGAGCAGGTTGAGCACCAGTCGTATTCGGCGAAGTAGGGCCCCCATCTCTCGCCCAAGTGGTTCTGCAAAGCGAGATCCGACACCGTCCGGGGACAGTGGCCGTAGACGTCCCTGCGGGGACCCTGCTCCACCGTCTCTCTGCAGCTCCTCTGGTGCATGAACTGGTCATAGTCTTCCCTGGTTCGCAGCGAGGGTCTCTCCTTCAGCCGGTAGCACTGCTCGCTGGCCAAGTGCAGGGCGTTATCTGACCGGGAGCGTCGGGACCGCCGGGGCCGGTGCGGGCGGTAATGCCGGTCATCATCCCGTAGGTTAGTTCGCCGTCGTGTGCGCTCGCTCATGGGAGCGTGCCTGGAGCCCTCCGGCACCCCCAGCTTGCCCCCGGGCACCCCGCTACCGTAGTCAAAGCTCTGGTGCATCCGCCCGTGTGATGGCCGCTCTCGGTAGCCAAGGGGGCTGGCGAGGCCGTGGAGGTTTGGCTCCATGTCCTGGTACTGCTG
>NW_010335021.1:11603-23282 GCF_000700745.2 Antrostomus carolinensis
ATTGCATCGAGGAGTTCAGGGTCCCCATGTTGCTCATCTTCTCCGAGACGTTCATGCCTGAGTCTTTGCTCAAATCAGGCATTGAAAACCTGGAGAGATGCTCCTGGCGCTTGGCTCCACCATCTGCAGAGAGGCCTTTGCAAGGAAAAGGCAAAGGAAGAGAAAAAAGAGAGTTAAGAAGGAGAATTTTCTGTCAGCAGAGATGCAGGGAAAAGGCTGGGTTTGGCCCAAGACTTCTGCTTTAAAACATAAGTCGGTGGTTTAGATGCTGTCCTGAAGAGCCCTTTCAAGAGGATGATTTTTTTTTTCTTTTTAAAGAGCAGGCAGTTCCTCCTTTGGGGAAATCACACCAATTTAAGGTGTTGGGAGTTGGACTCCAAGTTGCTTTTCACGACTTCCTTCCCCATATGTCTACAGTGTCTGTGACTGCATAGGAATAACTAGCGATGCCAGTGAGAAATTGTGCATCAGAGGTAACCTGAGGCCTCCTGCACACCGAGATAACTAGGGTGTCATGATCCAGCACCCACACCTTGTGCAACGACAACAGGTTTTGAAAGACTGAACAATGTCAGGGGCAGCTGAAAATGGGGCCACCAACTCATTCAGGCTTGTCACCACACTGCACCGTGCAGGTCCCCAGAATGACACCCATGGGGGGACCAACAGCACATGGCCTTGGCCCATAAGCAGTGGGACAGTGGGCATAAGCCTGGAACATCAGGTCCAGGTGGAGGGGCTGCCCTGCTAGGGAAGGTGTCCCTTAGCTCCTTCAAGGTGCTCTCCTCCAGCCCTGAGCTCTTGCAAGGTGCTTTCCTCCAGCCCAGAAAGCCTCCACTCAGCAGCAGAGAAATGAAATGTCTGTTCAGCCCTTGACCATCAATGAGAAACTCAATGTACCCCACGTTGCCCTAGTCCTTGGCCTGTTTTCTGGGTGTTTTCTATCTACTTTCTGACTATCTCCATGTTGGCTTGACAACCAGCAGCAGCCAGCATTTGCATTGCAAGCTCAGGACAACATGTTTCGCAAGCTATTTCAAAGGAAATCCAGTTTCATCCCAAATCAAATGCAGAGTGTTTGCTTTGGCGCTCTTCTCCCCGTCCCTCTCTGACAACCTCCCCATGCAGACCAAACGTGGAGAGCTGTGCACCATCAGCAGGATTTTCAACATGACGCACAACCCTTATGCAATCACCGAGAATTTACGACTTTGTGAATCAACTGAAAAAAAACAACAACCCAGCCCACAATTCAAGAATAAATTTCTTTTTCCCCTTAAGAAAAGCTGCTTACATTTCATCAAGAGCTCAGCTCCTTCAGCATCAGCTGCTGCCTCCCAAACCTGAACAAGAACAAGGGCCTCTGTCACTAACCCCGCTCACAAGCTGCTTTGGGGTTTCTTTGGACTCAGCCTTAAAAGATCAACAGATCCTGCTAAGATGGGCAAAGTTTTCCAAATCCTCCCCTCGGTGGTACCAGGGAGAGCTTTAGCACTTGAGCATAAGCTGCTGCTGGGTCTCGCATGACTTGGCTTTGCTCCTCGAGTCTCTGCCGCCACAGCCGTTTCTCTGCTTGTTTGCTTCTCTGCTGTTAATGAGGATGTTTCTGGATTTTATGATTACAGAGGACGGTAAAGGAAAGGTGACTTCTGAATGCCACAAGAAAAGGGAGAGGCTGGGTTGAAAAAAAGCAGTTAAAGCCATGTTTGGTTTTGAAAAGGACACGCTTTTCAAGCCAGCTTCACGACTTTTTTCCCTAAGCCATGCTGATCTCGAGCAAGCTAACCCAACCCTGCTGACCACCCTTTGGAAACCCCATCCCCTCCGAGGACTTGTTATGGGAGCGAGCGATTCCCACACACTCACTGGAGCCATGATCTGCCTTTGATCCCAGCGATGTTGTTTGTCACATGAGGTGCTGCTCTCTGTGTCCCTTCTGTGCCACTGTTGAGACCAGCAGCCCCTCAGGAGGCAAAAGCAACTTGATAACATGCACAAAGACCTTCCAAAAGGCCAGAATAACAGTGAGATTGCTGGTGGAGCTGATCTGAACGTGAATCACAGCCACTGACAGCCAAATGTGGCCTTAATGAGATCTGTCAGACAATGAGATCTGACGCCAAAGAAAACGAGCCCTCGGTGACATTTATGCGACCATTCATTAAAAGAACCGGCGCAGCTCCACACACAATAAGAGTGAGCAGCAGCAGTGCTGTGCAGGAATACAGCTCCAAAGGCTGCGGGATGCTTCTGCTGTGTCAGCAGATTGATTTTGGCAGCCTGGTTTGAATGGGGCCGACCTCGTCCTGCCTTGTAGGGACACGGGGCGAGTCGGTATTTCACCCCTAGCGCACACCCAGCTGCATCGGATGGTACCCGCGGGTCTCGGCCATCTCCCTCCTCCAGTCCTGCATCCAGCAAGAATAAAAACAAACGTCTGGGGAGAGGCTCCCCAGACACAGAAAGAGTAGAACAATATTTTCAAATTAAGCCAGACATATCTGCATCCTCCACCCCACTGGCCAGAGCATTGCCCACAGCTGCGGTGGCCAAGCGGCATGACCTGCGGTGAAACCTGTGTTTCTTTTTGCAGGAGTAAAGCCAGTCATGATGTGCAGAGGACTCCAGCTCCAGGAAAGGCAGAGCCAGCACTCCTCAGGTTTAGTTTATGCAGGACGGGGGTCCCAGCCCCTTGCAGACACCTCCAGCAGACACTGTGATTTGTTTTTCCCCCTTCAAAGTGCTGCTCAGCACAAGGGGCAGCAATTTCAGACCAGGAGCCCATGGTACACATACAGCTCAAGCTCAGAGCACAAGGTTTAATCAGTGATTATTAGGTCCAGGGGATATTTCTGGGTGTTCATCTGGATGGCCTGATTATAATTAAGCACATACATTTTAAGATCTTGAATCACTGGGAAAATGTCGATTGTAAGAGGAATCCAGCACAGAGCACGTACACCACCGTCACCAGCACATGGATGCGATGGAGCCCCTGCTTGGCAGGCTGCAGCAAAGTCACCCCAAGACCCAACGGCTTCATTTCTCCATCAGACTGAGTAGGAAATACTCCTTGCTGAGGGTGAAATGTGTCTTCCCAGGCAGGTCTGGCAGGCTGCACATGCACAAGCCTTTTTTTGGGAGCCACACTAGCAAGTGACCCAGCAAGCAGCATGACCGGGGACCAGGGAAACTTTCTTTTACCTGCTCACGGTGGCAGTGAAGGATTCCTTCCACCCAGGAGCAGAGCTGTGCTTTTACAGCATCAGTGAAGGCCCTTAGAGCTCTGCACAGCTCTTACAGTGCCCAGAGCAGGTACCAGGTTGAGGATGCAACTTCTAACCCACATGAAACACAAAGGTGCCTCCAGGTTTAACTTTACATTTACACCAATGTGGTTATGCCCAGATTAGTCTTTCAAAACTCCCCAAATGATCCTGTCCCTCTCTGTGGACCTGCAAAGCCTCAGCAAGGCATACCAGGAGCAAGCCAGGAGTGCTCCAGTCTGAATGCAGCGACTGCAGAGGACAGCCATAATCATTTGTCCAAAAAAATTTCATCTAAAAAATATAACCTTGGAATAAAGTTTGAAAGAGCAAAGGTTGTTTAGTCTAGAGAAGAGAAGGCTGAAGGGGATATAATAACAGCTTTCAAATGGGGAAAAAAATGCTTGTGAAGAGGAGGAGAATATGTTGTTCTCCAGGTCTGCTGAACTCCTGCAAGGAAAATTTCAGCTTGGAGAAGAAGAAAACTCTTCCTGTGCAATCACAGCAGAAGATGGCCGGGGCAGGCTCCAGCACCAGAGGGTTTCTTGGGCACCCCAAGGCAGCAGATGCCCAGGCACAGGCAGGATGGCTCCGGGTCTTGGGTCCTGTGCTGCCCTGGATGGGGTGAAGGTGGCACCGACCCTCCTCTCCTGTGGTCATTTGCCATTTCAGAGCTACACCAGTGCACTGAGGCCCAATCTTCTTGAATTACCAGTATTTATTTACAGCTGTTACAGCTCCCTCTTAATGAAGTGTTTCATCTGGGAACACAGTTAATAACCTGAGCGAGCCCTAACCTGGAAGAAAGAGCACGTGAGGGGAGATCCCACCATGCAGCGGTGATTTTTTCTAACAAGGAAACCTGAGAATCTGTTTCCCGAGGCCGTCCAGGGGAGCAGGAGCCCTGCTCTGGCCCACGACGTGAGATGGTTGTTACCACATCACCAAGCCCCTTCCAAGGGTGCAAACCCAGGGGTGATGTGCTGACCCCACCAGACTTTCCTTCTGCAAAGTGATGCTCTGAGTGCATCCATCAGCGGCTGCCCCAGAGGCTCTTGTGCTGGAAGAAAGATGGCACTAGTGCAGTGCATTGGCTGGTGGCCGTCCTGTGGCCAGATTAGAGCTGGCACCACGGCACACGTGGACACAGCAGGTTATTTTGCTGCCGTTCTCTGCTGTGTGGGGCTGCCAGGCTCAATATCTCACCCTGCAGCCATGCAAACTCGCGCTTTCCGGATGAGCACAAGTGAAAGCTGTGGCTCATCTGTGAGTGTTCAATATAAAACTCGAGTTGGCTGCAGTGCTGGGAACACAGAGCAGGTTTCTGGTTAACGTTAAGGTTTGCTAAGAACATGCTGTACAATCCCCTCTAAAGTCTTTCCCCAATCCTATTAAGACCCACGTTTATCCCATAAAACATTGCCAAGGGAAACAACAACCGAATAAGCAAAGAGACGGCACAGAGATATTCCTCGTGAGCATCACCCCTACAACCTGGCCACAACAAAGCACTCGGAGGTGCTTAAACCTCACTGTGTGCTTTGCTAAACTGGGGCTGCAAGTTGCATTAATTATGATTTATTAAACCACCCGGTAAATGACAGCAGAGGGGCCACAGAGAGCACCTACACTGGGTGTGAGGCTGGGAATGAAGCTCTCTGTCAGGGGAATGCAAAATCATAGAATGGTTTGGATTGGAAGGGACTTTAAAGATCATCTAGTTCCAACCCCCCTGCTGTGGACAGCGTTGCCAACCACTAGATCAGGCTGCCCCTGGCCTTGAATGCCTCCAGGGACAGGGCATCCACAGCTTCTCTGGGCAACCTGTGCCAGTGCCTCACCACCCAGAAAAATTTCCTCCTAATATCTAACCTAAATCTCCTCTCTCTTAGTTTAAAAATATTTCCCATTGTCCTATCACTATCTGCCCATGTAAAAAGTCACTGTCCCTCTTGTTTAGAAGCTCCCTTCAAGTACTGGAAGGCTGCAATGAGGTCTCCCTGGAGCCTTCTCCAAGCTAAACAAGCCCAACTCCCTCAAACTCCCTTCATATGAGAGGTGCTCCAGCCCTCTGAGCATCTTCCTGGCTCTCTGGACCTGCTCCAAAATGACCTGACTTAGGATATTGCACACAAACAGGGCTGTGTAATGCTTGCTTCTTGCTTCTATATTTATCACATTTATACACAATACAACTGCTCACCACCCACTGACCAAGCCTGGCCCGTTCCCAGATAACGATCCCAGAGGAGCGACAATCCTGAACCGAAACCACAATCCCGGGAGAGCCAGAGCCCGAGAGAAAGCCAGAGAGAGCAAGAGAGGAAGAGCCCCTCATGGATCTCCTGCCCATGGGGGACAGGAGATGGAACAGCCCCTTGGCAGAGCCAAATGCCCATGGAGCTGATTCATTTCAATATCCCTCACCCCCTGAGATCTTGCACTCATAACAAAACAAAGTTCTTCACTTCTAGCGACACAACTGCAAACACTGGTGTGTTATCAGCATTTCTCTCATAACAAATCCCAGCTGAAACCAAAATGCAGCACTATTCTAGCTACTAAAAAGAAATCCAGCTCTGTTCCAGCTAAAAAGCAGGACACCCCCTGTGTCAGAGCCTTCTCTCTCCCACAGCACCAGGCAGGCACATCCTCAACACCCCTGAAACAGGGTTTATTTCAAGTTCAACCCCAAGAACTAAAAAGAAACTTAAGGAGAAACAGCCTGCCCAAGGCTTTGTTTATAGCTCAGCCTCCTCTCACTTCTGAGCGACCTCGGGGTATGCAGAAATAAAGCAGAGCCCTTATGTAACTGGGAATCATGGAAAGTAAACAATTCAGGGGAAAGCAGAGTGCTTGCCAAGCGGGTCACAGTGCCGCCAGCCTCCCTCAGTGTGCCCCTGCGTGCCATCCCAAGGCTGTCACGGCATATTTCCTACCTGTTCAGTCCCTCTGGCTCACTGAGAGAAGTCCCTACATGGGTGCTGCCTGAGAAGAAGTTGGATTTTAACCTGGAAATGTTCCTGTAACCCCTGTCATGGGCACCACCAGCTCCTACACCCTCCCCAGACAGGGCAGGATGGCCAACACACCGGGCTGGGGATGATGTGCTGTTGCTTCCCCTGAGATCTCCTTCCAGAAGTCCATTTCATTTCTCCCTCTACTTTGGTTATTACCTGACATGGTTTGGCACATCCAGGTGTGACACCGAAGGGGTGAGGTGTGCACATGGCTGGCCCCCATGATAAGAACACCAAACCTCCCACCGCTGAGCACCAAAAGGCGGGTGAGGGGGAGAAGAAACATTCCTGGCAGTTTTATAACATTTCAGCATTGGCCCTTTGGGAAGGAAAACTTCTGTCTTTATACCTTGGGTTTTGAAATAATCCAGCTTGGAGTGGGGAACGTTACACCTGGGTCTCAAAATTGCAAGAAATGCCCAGGGATCCCTCCTTCTGAATTGGAAGCAGTTTTACGCTGCCATGTCTTGGGGAAAGAGGCTGGTAGGAGTGTGCTGGAGAGCTGGGAGCCTCCTTTGTCTTAGAAAAAGTCAAGAACAGCCAATGTGTCATTTTCTGGCTTGTGTAACTCAGCTGAAGCACCTGGGGCAGCCGCCTGCTCCAGCCCAGGGAGGAGAGGAGCACCCATGGGATGCTGTGCCACCAAGGACATGGGGATGGGGAGCAGCCCCTGGACCCTGCACACCCTGAGCCCCTCACTGCTGTCTCTTAGGGCATTCAGCAGCTGCTCCCAAGCCCTCGGGGGCTGGGTCATTGAACGCTTCTTGGAAAATATACCCTGGCCCTGAAAACCAGGGCTCTTTCCCCCCTGCAGCTTCCAGCCCCTCCTCAGGCAGAGGAAGAAGAGGGGACTGGAGACAGACGATGCCACTCTGCAACTCAGACACGCAGGGATCAGCACTGACCCGTGTGCAGATTCGTGTTTTCTCTCTCTGCTTTCTGGGTAAATCACAGTTGTCTAGTCCTGGAAAAACAAGCTAGTTGGGGCCTTTGGGCATCTCACAACACAAGATGACAGGAGAAATGTGTGCCATACATGTGAAATCACATTCCACCCTGTAACAGCTCCAGTTTAACATCTTTTTTTTTTCCCTGGATTGGTGCCTGTGACAGATGAGGCTGTTACCCTCACCCAATTCATTTTCTCAAAGAATACTTAAAATCTATTTCTCCCTTTGCATACAACCGTGTCACCATTCAACGTGACTTCCACCTCCAAAGCACTCCTGCTCTCTGCAAGCTGCACACAGAGGCTGTTCTCAGAGAATAACATTTAGCCTGCAGGTACTTCCTTAAGTGGGCTATTTGGCCAGCTGGCATTTTGTGGAAATGACTGCTTGGAATCAGCAGAGATCAGCTCTTGGTTTCTAATTCAGCTGCTAGGCACATACAGTGCCTGCAAAACCTTTTTAGAGGGCAACGCAAGCATGAGCAGAGCAAGGCAGAGCACAAGCACTGGGAGCAGGGCTGTGATGGACCAAGTATCTTCTGGGAAGTGATTAACCTGTGGTAGGATCAGGCTCCTCCTCATGAGGAAAGCTTCCTGGACACACTCCATCTTAGCATTGTCGTGATTGCTTAATGAAGGGAGCTACTAAGATAATAGAAAATCCAGCAAAAATGAGCTCTCTCCTGGAAAACATGCTAGGAAATATTTTTTTGCTTTTTGCCTCTATATCTAATGGCCACGTTGGGCAGGAGGAAGATGCAGACTCCAAGAAGAAGCCATGGCAGATTAGAGACAGAGAAGGGATATTCAAACAGACATGTGAGAGGACAGGAGAGGTGCCCTTCACCAGCAGGAAACTTTGCCCTTTTGCAATAGACATATTTGAACAACACATATTTGAACAGAACAGAACAGAATAGAATCATTAATGTTGGAAAAGACCTCTAAGATGATCAAGTCCAACCATCAACCCAACACCACCATGACCACTAAACCATGTCCCTAAGCACCACATCTACTCATCTTTTAAATCCTAATTTTTGGCAATTACATCAGCACAAAACAGAGGATGGCAGAGACACTCCCATCTAATTCAAACCCCTGAAGAATGCACAAGAGGTGGTCACAGCCACCTCTTCAGCTCAGGGATCTGCTGGTGCCCTACTATTCATGGTGAGACAGCAAAGCACAACCAAGCACTTTAAGAGCAAGTGCCCAGGATTCACACAGCACCATAACTCTTTAGTAACCCATGAGGAACTGGTTTTAAAGTGATTAAGTAGAGCCTGGTTGATAAGGTGAAAATCTGGGGTCCCACAGGAGACTTGGGGTCATGAAGATCTTGACCCACCCCATGGGTGACTCTGGCACTGAACGTATTGCAAATATTACAGGGACAAGGTCTATTCACAGGAGGCAGCCTTCTGGCCAGAGGACAGGGACTACCACTGCACACTGTGAGTTATCTGCTTTTACTGACGTCTCCAGCTAATTAGTAGTTAAGTCATAATAGAAACATCACAGCAAAATCTGCTGCCAGGGAGGGACCAGCTTTTAACGTGTGCTCTGCAGGTCAGGGACTGTTTGCCCTTCAGCTCCCTATAAAAAAAAGAATGTTTTCAGCGATGCCATAAAATGTTAGATGGATGCAGTGTTAATTATTTCACTTTATAGGGTGGAGCAACTGTGCAGCATCAGAAGTTCAAAGGGACCTTGTAACTGGATGCCCAGGAGTTTCTTGCAAAGCCAAGCTGGGGTGTGCGGGGTGGAGGGCATGGGGCAGGCCAGACCCCCAGGATGTGTTGGGGGAGCTTTGCAGGGGCAATGAGCACAGGGATGAGGAGATTCAGGCAGTGAGATGCTGTCCCCTGACACACCCTGCCCAAAAACCTGCTCTCCCACAGACCTTAGGCAGGTCACTGAATCTCCCTGTCCTCAAAACGCTGCTGATTAAATGGAATGATAATTGTGTCCTCCATAATTGCATACACAACCCTGGGGGAGCTGCCAGTTACTGCTGCAGTGCTCCCCAGCTCGAGCTGAGCCAGGTTCCAGAGCAAGGCAAATTATTAGAATCTTACACATTAATAAAAATGTTATCACCTCACTCTGCAGAGGAACTACTTAAACTTGTTGCAAGCCCCATCATGCTGAGCATCTGCTCCAGAAAGCAGGAAAGAAGGGAGTCGTTAGGGCAGGCACTGCTGGTAAGGAAATTCATACTTTGGTTATGTATGGAGGATGGATGCCTTTGGAAGATTTCCCTCCCAGCATTTTAAAAAGCGGTTTCTAAAATGAAAGACAGAATGATTTTCACTCTAATATGAAGGCCTTGCCACGTTTCCCATCTCTTGACCTGTGTCCCCGATAACTTGTTACACTTCAGCTCCAAAGCACGCAACAACCCCTCCAATACTCAGGGATTGCTCATCTGAGGTTGGTGTTGCTCAAGACTCTTTGTACTGATGGGGTTTACACAATATAAGTTTTCAGGAACACAAGTGGCTTTGGAAACATGGAGCTTTGCTTAGGGAAACTTTGTTTCAGAGAGCAATTCCCAACTCTCTCGCCATTTCACATCTACTTCCCCCCCGTGTATATCTGAGACTGTTTGAGCAAAACCCTCTCAGCTCATTAGCTTCTCCTCTTCCCCCTGCTTTTCCACTTGCCAGTTAGGGAGATCCTGGCTGAACACAGAGATCACTTCACATCTTGGCACAGGGCTGGCAACTTCCCTAAACAAACACAGTGAAACCCAGGAGCGAGGTGAGGAGTCACGGGCGTAGCAGAGCAAACCTGTCCGTCCAGGCAGAGCACATCGCTTGGGTGCAGCGGTGCTCAGCTCTCCGGGGGCCCGGTGATGCTCGCTGGCACATCCCCACCACCCGCTGCCAGCATCCCAAGGGGAGCCCTTGGGACTGGGGACCAAACATCCCACGGGCTGCTCGCTGCCAGTGACAGCAGGACAGGTGGACTCCAGGTGCAAGTCCTGCCCAAATCCAAGCAGTGCTTGGCTGGAACAGAGAAAAGCTGGGGGAGTGGCAAAGAAAAAGCAAAGCAATATCTCTGGCCAGCAAACCAAGTTTGGTATTTTATTTTCTGAGAAGTTTTCTGCTGAGGGACTCAGAAGCAAGTGATAGATGTGTCAGATAACCCAAACTAGAGTGGGCTGCAGCAGGACAGCGTGCACAGGCTCTGACCAGAGCCCCACCACAGACATGTCCGTGCACACACACCCATCCCCGCAGCTGCAAAATGAAACCCAGACATGTTTGGGGTCAGAGGACTGAGAAATATTACCCTGGGATGCGCTGAAGAGAAATGGGCTCAGCCTGATGGGATAAGCATCTTGCCTGGCTCTTCCCTGCAGTTTCTACCAAAAGACCGGGGAAGAGGAGAAAAAGAGCTGTGCATAGAGGGAGAGGAACTCTTTTAACTAGTCACATGCTTGAGGGCTGCATAACATGCAAAAGGAGTTAACTGGGACTATTTCAAAGCACTTAAAAATATTTTTAGCCCCCAAGGGCAGCTGACAGCAGTCCTTCAGGCTCTGAAGGCTGGAATCTGCCTCTTGTGTGAGCAGCTGGCCTTGATTTTTTTTCCACCCTCTTCACAAAAGGAGGGATTAAAGAGCTTGAAAACATTTGTTTTGAGCTACACGGAAAGGGCAGCCATCTATAAAGCCCTGCATTTGGGAAAGAAGCAAGCAGGGTGAGAGGGGGTTGCCAGGTACGCCAGGGCTGGGCAGGCAAGCCCATGGCACCGAGCAGTGGTCTCCAAGCTGCCAGTCACCCCCACAAGGGGAAGATACCTGCTGTGGCATTGACCATGAGCACAGGGGACCCCATCACTCGGAGGAGGTCCCAGGGTGGCCGCAGGGTGACAGGAGTGGGGGTGACATACCTGTTGCGTTGGAGAGCGCGAGGGACTCCATGGAGCCGCGGGGAGTCTGCTCGGTGGGTGTCAGGTCCTCTGTGAACTTGAGGGCACTGATGGGGTGCCGGGTGCGGCACTGCGGTGTTGGCATCCCACCTTCCTCTTCCTCTTCGTACTTGGGGACTTTGAGACTTCCTCTGGTCTCGGGGAAGCTCTGGTTGGACATGTCACTGTAGCTCTCCTGTGAGCGAAGCCTCCCCGAGTAGTAGTCCTCTCTGCAGTCCTGGATGAAGCTGCCGCCGTGGCTCTTCATCGCCAGCGAGGAGCTCCTCTTTGGGTTGCTGAAATGTTTCGCCCATAAATCCTGCTGTGAGCCTGGGACTTGGTTGGGGTTATAGGAGGTCCTTATGTTGCACTGGCTGAGAAGTTGCAAAGGGCTTTGGGACTGACTTTGCTCCATTTTGCTCCCGTAGTGATAGAGCTCATCCCGGCTCCTCCACACATGCTCCCTGTTGAGGCTTGGCGTCTGGCTGGCCAGGCTCAGCAAATCCATCTGCAGGGACAGCGG
>NW_010335021.1:23335-25680 GCF_000700745.2 Antrostomus carolinensis
CTCCTCGCCCTTCCCCTTGTTCTTGCCAATCTTGGCACTGCGGCGGGACTCCTTGGCTCGTGCACTCTGGAAAGCTGAGTCGGAGGAGTCGGAGCCATTGGGGTCATCGCCGACACTGCAGGCCCTGGAGCAGAAGATCTGCCCCTGCTTGGGCAGGAAGGGCCGTCCCAGCAGGGATTTCTTGCACTGCGCGCAGCAGAAGCAGGTCTCGGTGGCGTGCCAGTGCTGCCCATCGTATGTCATCTGGCCCTGGTCGATACCTTCAGAGGGAAGACACACAGTCAGAATTAGCCCACGTACATCACTCTGCATTGCACTTACATGTGTGTCCCTCCACTATGAGCAACAAGCACCCGGGTCGCTCTCAAAAGCTCTTCAGCAGGGTTTTTCCTGCACACGAAGTGAAGCCCGTTTCTAATTCCTTGCAGGACGCAGGCTTTTCCTCAGGAGTTACTCAATGCTGGGAAAGGCAGCAGAACCGAGCCTCAAGCTATTTCATCTTAAATGGGGATATTTCCGATCATAAAGCAAAGGAATGCAAGAAGTTCTCCATAAAGTCCTTTAAGTCACAGTAATAATATGCTGCCTATTTAAAAAAACAAAAAGCCTCCAACTGAACCATAATGAGGAATTTGTGCTGCCTTGGTTAAGTGTGTACCAGAGCAGATGACTGGATTTGGTCTGGCTGAGATGGAGTTAATTTTCCCCATAGCAGCTCTCAGAGTGTTGTGTTTTGTATTATTAACTAGAAAGGTGTTGCTAACACACCAGTGTTTTGGTAACTGCTGAGCAGTGCTCCCACAGCATCAAGGCTGGTTCTCCAACATTTTCCCCAACCAGTAGGTAGGGAAGGTCTTGGGAGGAGACACAACCAAGACAGTTGACCCAAACTGACCAAAGGGATATTCCATACCATATGGCATCTGCTCAGAAATAAAAGCAAGGAGAACAGAGGGGAAGAGAGGGCATTTGTTATTTGTCTGTCCTCTGGGGTAACCGCTACGCACATTCTGAAACCTTGCTCCCCAGGAAGTGGCCAAACATCACCTGCTGATGGGAAGTAGAGAATAAATATCTTGTTCTTTTGCTTCTGCACATGCAGCTTTGCTTTGTTTCTGTTAAACTGCCTTTTGTCTCGACCCACAAATTTGGGGTTTTTGTTCCATCTTATTTTCTCCCCTCCCCGTCCTGCTGAGGAAGAGGGTGATAGAAAAGCTTGGTGGGCACCTGGCATGCAGGCAACGTCAACCCACCACAAAGACATCCCTGTCACTTGCTGCTGCCACAGACCCATCCTAACTTTATTTTGGCTACTGAGGCTCCTTCTCCAAAAGGGAGTGGAAAAGAGCTGGTCCCAGGTATCTGAGTGCACACCTTGGCCTTGCACCCAGCCAAATTCTCCGGGTTATCCCCGACCAGCCCCACCTTGGGTTAAGTAAAGGCATTGCTGCAGAGTCTGTCCCCTGACAGCAAAACCCTGAGGAGCACACGCCTGCTGCATGCACATCTTTGGTCAGAGCTGTGAGCAAAACTCTTGAGGTTTCAATTATAACATTTATTCACTTTATTTGTTGTTTAAACTGCTGTTCACAGCAGAAGCTCCTGAGGGAGGCACTGCCGGGCACAGCGCACGCGTGCACCGCACATGCTTGCACACCCGCCACAGCTTGAGCAACACCCCATGCGCTGGTGGGGCTGAATGCCACCAGATAATTTACAAATTAACATTAACAGTCCATTTTATTCCAAGCTAAATTTGCTTTAGTGTCATTCTTTTTGTTTTTTCTCCCCTTATAATAAGCGAAATGCTTTTGTACAGACTAGAGCGCTACACTTGTGGACAAAAGAGAGACAAGACGATGGGTGGGACTTTATCAGCTCCTTTTCTAATACCATCTCACAGCCACCTTACCCTGAGCCTTGGCTACCCAACCCAAGCCTTGAAAGTCTTAAGCACGCACATACCTCTGATTTATGTGGCTTTTACACACAATGCTCAGATATTACTATGAGCAACTTGCAGCAAAATGGCTGCAGTCCCTCCTTTGCTAGAAATGTAGAGATATGCACCAAAACAGGCATTTTGCCCCAAAAACCTGACAGTTGGCAGGCTCTGGACGGATGGACAGAGGGAAGGACAGCAGATGGGTGAAGCTGAAGGAGAAGGGAGCATGCAAGAAGCAGTAACAGCTGCCTCTTCACTGCTCTGCAGCTGAGCTTTTGGGAAGGATGCGCTGCAGGTCACAGCAAACGTCCTCCAAGTGCTTCGCTGAAGCCCTGAGTTTCCCCTCCCCAGTGCCATCTGGCTGCTGCACAAGAGCAAAATGGTTTGGTCCTTTTTCTTT
>NW_010335022.1:0-6783 GCF_000700745.2 Antrostomus carolinensis
CTGGCACTTGGCCTTGTTGAAACTCATACGGTTGGTCTCAGCCCATTGATCCAACCTGTTCAGATCCCTCTGTAGAGTCTTCCTACCCTCAAGCAAATCAACACTTCCACCCAGCTTAATGTCATCTGAGAACTTTCTGAGGGTGCACTCAATCCCCTCATACAGATCATTGATATAGATATTAAATAGGACTGGTCTCAACATTGAGCCCTGGGAAACACCACCTGTGACTGGCCTCCAGCTGGATTTAACTCCATTTACCATCACTCTTTGGGCCTGGCCATCCAGCCAGTTTTTAACCCAGCAGAGAGTTTGCCCATCCAGGCCATGGGCAGACAGTTTCCCAAGCAGAATGCCATGGGAAATGGTGTCAAAGGCTTTACTGAAATCCAGGTACACCACATCCACAGCCTTTCCCTTGTCCATTAATGACTGGGTTAGAGATCAGTTAAGTAAACTGGACATGCACAAATCCATGGGCCCTGATGGGATGCAAGCACAAGTGCTGAGGGAGCTGGCAAAAGTCATTGCTTGGCCGCTCTCCGTCATCTTTGTCATGTCCTGGAGAACAGGAGAGTTGCTTGAGGACTGGAGAAAAGCCAGCATCACTCTAATCTTCAAAATGGGCAAGAAGGAGGACCTGGGAAACTATAGGCTAGTCAGTCCCATCTCCATCCCTGGGAAAGTGATAGAACAGCTTGTTCTTGGTGCCATCTCAAAGAATGTTGAGGAAAAGGTTACTGGGAACAGTCAACTTACCAAGGGGAAGTCATGTTTGACCGATCTGATAGCCTTTTATGATGGTATAACTAGATGGATAGATGAGGGGAGGGCAGTGGATGTGGTCTACCTCGACTTCAGGGTCTCTTTTGACACTGTTTCCCATGGCATCCTCACAATGAAGGTTAAGAAGTGTGGATTGGATGACTGGGCAGTGAGATGGATTGGGAACTAGCTGAAGGACAGAACTCAGAGAGTTGTGATCAGTAGGTCAGAATCTAGTTGGAGGCTTGTGACTAGTGGTGTCCCCAGGGGTCAGTACTGGGTTGAGCCCTATTCAACATATTCATCAATGATGTGGACAAAGGGACAGAGTGTACCCTCAACAAGTTTGCAGATGATACAAAACTGGGAGGAGCGGTTGATGCCAGAAGGCTGTGCTGCCATCCAGCGTGACATGGATAGGCTGGAGAGTTGGGCAGAGAGAAACCTAATGAAATTCAATGCAGGAAAGTGTAAAATGCTGCTCCTAGGGAAGAACAACCCCATGTATCAGTACAAGTTGGGGGCTAACCTGTGTGAGAGCAGTTCTGGGGAAAAGGACCTGGGAATCCTGTTAGACAACAGGCTGACCGTGTACAAACAATGTGCCTTTGCAGCTAAGAAGGCCAATGGCATCCTGGGATGCATTAAGAGTGCGGCCAGCAGGTTGAGGGAGGTTATCCTCCCCCTCTAATCTGCTCTGGTGAGGCCTCACTTGGAGTACTGTGTCTAGTTCTGGGTTCCCCAGTTCAAGAAGGACAAGGAGCTACTGGAGAGAGTCCAGCGGAGGGTCACTAAGATGATGAGGGGACTGGATCATCTACCATATGCGGAACAGCTGAGAGAGCTGGGACTGTTTAGCTTGGAGAAGAGGAGGCTGAGGGGGGAATCACATCAATACTTATAAATACCTAAAGGGCAGGTGTTAGGAGGATGGGGCCAGACTCTTTTCAGTTGTGCCCAGCAACAGGACAAGGGGCAATGGGCACAAACTAGAAAACAGGAGGTTCAACCTAAACATAAAGAAATGCTTCTTTATGTGAGGTTAACACAGCACTGGAACAGGCTGCCCAGAGTGGCTGTGCAGTCTCCTCCTCTGGAGACTCTCCATATTCAAAACCCACCTGAACGTGTTCATATGTGATCTACTCTAGGTAATCCTGCTCTAGCAAGGGGGTTGGACTAGACGATCATCAGAGGTCCCTTCCAACCCCTACCATTCTGTGATTCTCTGAAGAGAAGCGTGGACAGCAGCTTGAGGGATGTGATTCTTTCCCTCTATTCCACTCTTGTGAAACCCCACCTGGAGTACTGCATTGATGTGAGGGCTGGAGCACCTTTGCTATGAGGACAGGTTGAGAGAGTTGGGGCTGTTCAGCCTGGAAGAGAAGGCTCTGGGGACACCTTATTACAGCCTTCCAGTACCTGAAGGGGGCCTACAGGAGAGGGACTTTTTACAAGGATAGGTAGTGATAGAACAAGGTGTAGTGGCTTTAAACTGGAAGAGGGGAGATTTAGATTAGATATTTGGAAGAAATTATTTCCTGTGAGGGTGGTCAGACATTGGCACAGGTTTCCCAGAGAAGTTGTTGATGTGCCCTCCCTTGAAGTGTTCAGGGCCAGGTTGGATGAGGCTTTCAGCAACCTGGTCTAGTGGAAAGTGTTCCTGCTCATGGCAGGGGGCTTGGAACTAGATGATCTTTAAGGTCCCTTCCAACTTATATCATTCTATGATTCTATAAATATGTAGATTGGGTTGGCCGAGAAGCTCTCTTTCTCTCTTCTGGGATTGTGATTTTGGGATTTCTCTCCCCTGGGATTGCTAGGCAGGGATGGGATGGACATTGGTCAGAAGGTGGTGAGCAATTGCACTGTACATCACTCATTTGTATATTTTTATTATTATTAGCATTGGTTTTAGTATTAGCATTATTGTTATCATCATTATTATTATCATTATTATTATTTTAAATTTATTTTATTTCAATTATTATTTTTTTTCTTATATCAGTCCACTGGCCTCCTTGTCTTTACCCTTCTGGTTCTCTTCTCCACCCCATAGGGACAGGAGAGAGTGAGTAAGGAGCTGTGTGGTGGTAAGCTGCCGGCCAGGTTAAAACAGTGACAGCCCTCATGTTGTTTCTGGGAAATCACGTGACTTGGAAGTGTTTGTGCAGAAATGCATGGAATATGGGGAACAAACAAGAGATCATAGAATAGTTTTGGTTGTAGATCATCGAGTTCAACCATAAACCTAATACTGCCAAGTCCACCATTTAACCATGTCCCTAGACACCACATCTACACATCTCTTAAATACCTTCAGGGATAGTGACAAGACCACTTCCCTGGGCAGCCTGTTCCAATGTTTGATAACCCTTTTGATGAAGAAATTTTTCCTAATATCCAATGTAAACCTCCCCTGGTGCAACTTGAGGCTGCTTCTTCTTGTTCTGTCGCTTGTTTCTTGGTTGAATAGACCCACCCCCACCTCTCTACACCCTCCTTTCAGGGAGTTGGAGAGAGCAAGAAGGTCTCCCCTCAGGCTCCTTTTCCCCAGGCTCAACAACCTCAGTTCCCTCAGCTGCTCCTCATATGACTTCTGCTCTCGACTCTTCATCAGTTTTGTTGCCTTTCTTTGGAAGGAAAAATTCTAGCCCTGCTAATAGTTGCAAGGCTACGATATCATTGACAACACAGAGATGTGGTGGGATAGATCACATGACACTAGAACTGAAATGCATGGTGAAGTGCAGGTTAGTGTTCATTGCCTGGGCTCCTCTCAAGCATGGCCCAGTTCTTCCTCTGTGGCCTGGTTGCAGAGCTATAGGATCATGGACCTGCACTAGGGTAGCTTAAAGTACTGCAGTGGATGGAGTCAGGCTGTTCAGGAAGGACAGGCTGGGAAGGTAAGGAGGGACAATTGCCCTTCTGTCAGAGAGCAGCTGGAATGCATGGAGCTCTGCTTTGGGATGTACAACAAGCCATCTAATAGGGTATGGGTCAGGATTACAGGGCAGCATGAGTGACATTGTAGAGATCACCCAATCAGGAAGAAGAAGTAGACAAGGTCTCCTTCAGCTGACTGGAAGAGCTTCACATTCACTGGCCCTGGTCCTCATAGGGAATTTGAACCATGTCAAATGTCTGCTGGAAGGACACAGCAGGGCACAAGCAAACAGGCATTTTTCTGGATTGTACTGATGAAAACTTCCTGACAAAAGTAATTCATGATCTGGATCTCCTACTCACAAATGAGGAAGCACTGTTGGTGGATGTGAAGGTCAGGGGCAGCCTTTGCTTCAGTGATCATGCTGTGTTTGAGCTCAGGATCCAGAGAGAAGTGAGAAATGCAAAAAGCCAGACTGCAACCTTGGACTTCTGGAGAGCAGAATTTTAGCTCTTCAGGAGTCTGCTTGTAAGAATCCCATGGGTTATAGTCCTGGACAGAGGAGAGATCTAGGAGAGCTGCTTGATATTCAGAGAACAGGTCCTTCAAGGTCAAGAATGGTTCATGTTGACAAAGCAGTACATCAAGCAAAGGTGAAATGTGCAAGAGGTGCAAGTAGAGGAAGATGATCTGGGAGGGTTATAAAGACCCTGACCAATCGTGAAGGGATTGAGTTAGAAATGCCAAAGTGCATCTGGAGTTAAATCTGGTGAGATACCTGAAGAGCAATAAAAAGGTTTCTAGAGGTACATCATGAGCCAGAGAAGGACTAGGGAAAATGTGGGCCCACTACTGACTGGGGTAGGGGATCTGGAGCCAAAATCAACTGAAAAAGATGAGGCACTTAGTGCCTTCTTTGACTCACTCTTTACATATAAATCCAACCTTCAGGATTCCCAGGTAAATACAAAGTAACCAACTGTGATTCAAAATCCTTGTTCTGATGTTTAGTAGCTGGGAGATTACTAGTGGGAAGTATCCTTTCTCGTCTCCTGCTCTTGTTCTTCATGCATTTGATTCTGGTCACTGTTGGATACAAAGCTAAAAGGATCTTTGTTTTTACCAATAAAGTATGAACACACCTTACCTCCTCTGTGCTCTGAGACAAAGAGAAGTACAGTCAGTTGATCCCCACTTGCTCAACTTAAGCTGATGGCCAGATGTTTAAAATGACATCCCTTGCAAGATCCAAGATCTGATAGCGAGTGTTGGGGAAACTGGTCTTACATGGAGAGTGCATGCAGTTGTCTGAGGAAAAGGAGACTATGCAGGAAATCAGGTTTCCACCTTCAAGAGAAGTCAGCGAGCGGGACAATTTGTGTCTAGTGGTTCAGTCTTTTTCAGTCACTGTGGTACGTATTCCACACAGTGGTAGACAGTTCTACAAAAACATTTGGTTTTTTTCAGTGACAGGTGATGTCTCCTCTTTCATGTCCTTTGAAGAGCTGGATTTTATTTTCCTCTTCCCCTATGCTGTTCTACTTCTGAATAATCTAATACTGTTCTAGAGAGGTTGCTATACACTAAAACCAACATTATCACCATTGCTTTTTTTTGGCAGAGAGGGTAATTTCAATCTCTCACTAAAATATCACCCATACTTGTCAAAAAGCAATATCATCCCTTTTGAGTTGCTAGAGCTGTATTCACCTAAAGGACCTGATTACTGGTTTGTCTTTTAACAAACATCAAGAGATTTAGGATGAAATATTTTAAATAATATCTGGGGATCAGCTGCCCCAGTCTTAGGAATTTTCAATTTAGTTTCATTCTACATTTCCTAACTCTTTCTGGACCTTCCAATATTTATGTTCTCAAAGCCAATTTTCATGCCAAATAAAAACAATTAGTCATGTTTATGAATTGTTCAGAAGTTATTTTGGTTTGACTGATGGTGGTTTAATTGGCTCTGTTTGTCTCAATGTGCTAACATTGCCTATTTACTCAGGTATTTGATTTTTAATATTTCTTGTTTAAGTGACATTTTTATAAGGCTTTTGGGAGTTTTTTCCTAATCATATGCACCTTTTTTTTTTTTTCCTTAATTTCTTTGATCTTGTGAACTAGACTATTTGACCATTGAGTTGGCTATGCTTTGGACTTTTGGTTTATTTATAGGTGCTTTTAGCTGAGTTTGAAGGTGGGGAACATCTAGTTATGGTTGACTAAAGTTGTTTTTAATTTGATTTTTATCTTATTTTATTGATTTTGATTAATGGTTACCTGGAATTGTGGAAAAGTTTCTGAATCCTCAAATCCATTTCTAAAACACAAAAGGAAATTATTTAATCCTGTTCACAAATCTACCTGATTCCATGATGTATTACTCAATATGTTTATCTGCACTATTTTTTTTTACCAAGTACAAAGCTGTGTTTCTCGTTTTTAATCAGTTTTTAATACTAGCACTGCTATATTTTCTATTTTTAACATGGGCATGTTCATCTGCTGTTCCCTTTATTGTGTCAAATTGCTTTCTCTTCCTTATTGCCTCACTCCTCCAGGAAAATTGTCAAGTTGGCTGATGTGATACTTTCAATCTCTTGAACTGTTGGCAGGAAAAAGAGAACAAGCCCTAAATACCTCCCGCCGCAGGTCTGGGTACACACAGGTGCTTCTCCCACATCCTTCATTTGTTGCCAAATCTTCCCAGAGCAGTGAGATCGCACCCTGCTTGACAACGAGATCTCAGATGCAGTTAAACAGCTTTTTTCTATTTGGGTGGCCACAGAAACACACTTGTCTTCAGAGCCTCCCGCAAGCCACACCCTTGGATTTGTTCTATGTAAAAATTGAGTTCTGCCTTAGTTTTCTCTCTGTCCTGGTGCATTCCCTCAAAAAAATTGCAGGAGGCGCTCCAATACTGACAGTGAGATGTTGAGTGAGTTTAGACTATTTGTGTTCCACGAGGTGATACTAAAGACCTCTCTCTCCCTGAATTCTGTTTCAGAGGAAATGAGAAGAGAGTGAGTCCCCCTTTCCTCTGGACAAATGTTCTTGAAGCTACATTTTAGAGGGGAACCAGCAGGTGGTTTGTGCATACATGGTGGTTTGAATTCCTTCAGCTCCTG
>NW_010335022.1:6812-17162 GCF_000700745.2 Antrostomus carolinensis
ATAAACTATCCTGGCCATCCCAGCATATTTCTTGGCCTTCAATAAATCTCCATTTGTACTTTAAGACAATTTTCTTTTTTCAGGAACAGCTCTCTCTAAGCCTAGCTCTCAGCATGTCCACCTCATGAAATCACATCACACATTTATAAGAGGCTGTGTCCATGGCTTTTTCTGGGATGCATCTCTCAAGAAGGTGACCTTTAAAGGACGCAGTGGGCATTATGTTCTTCTATGGACAGAACCATCCCCTTCAACCCTTCTACCAAGACAGAAATGTTACTGGTTATGGATTACCTGGAGACACTATAGGTGATCTTAGGAAACTAGATATTTAAGACCAACAATAAGTCACAACCTTCACTATGGAGAGGGCAGTTAAAAGTAGTAGTATAAAAGAGATCTAATCTGGTTGGGGAAGTCTCTGAGCTGCTGAAACCTACAAGAAAGCAAGATAGTAATGGAAGAAATAAAATAGCATTTGCTTTGTATTTATAGCCTTTGCAAGACATCTGACTTTAGCCTGACAGGTGGTCTACTGTGTTCAATGGCTCTTAGATTAATCGTGCAGCTATTCTTCCATAGATTCAAATATGGTAATCAGGACAAAGTTTCGGGATATCTGACCTCCCATGTATCTGTAGCTCTTGTATAGGACACTCAGGGCAACATCTGCAAGCACACAAGTGTATGGATGCATTTGCATATGGAGACATACGCGCAAATAGCACTTCAATGGAAATCTGTGCTTCCAAATACAGAACTGAATGCTCAGTCCTCAGAATAAGAACAGGTATTTATTCATATGAAGCCAAAGCTAGGGGTGCAAAGAAGAAAATTTTTGTCATATCCTGGGAAAAATAATCTTGGCAATGCAGATCCTGGTTCAATGCCACTCTCTTATCAGATACAACTAATTGACTATTGTTATGTTCTGCTGCAACAGCCACCCAAAGGCCACTGCCAGAAGATTACAGGAGGTATATGGTGCCATGTTGGCAGCGCATGAACTCAAGCAGGAGGAAAGATTAGAGGTCCCCACCAGAGTCAGAAACCCAAAGACACAAGAGTACTCACAAACCATTTCCAGACCTCAAAGTTGCTCCTTAAAAGCTCTGACTGGCCATCAGGCCAGGTCAGCTAGAGTAGGTGTACTGGGTCTGGCTGGGGTGGAATTAACTTTCTTCATAGCAGCCTGTATGGGCAGCTGTGGTGTTTTGTGACCAAAACCATGTTGATAATACATCAATGTTTTAGCTATTGATGAACAGTGCCTCACACAGCATCAGGTTTCAACCAGGTGGACAGTCTGTTCAGTCTGGTAGCAGAGCTAGGTTGGGAAGTAAAAAGGTGAAGGAACATCAGTGAGGCTGAGAAAGAGACAGATGTGGAGCCATGCTCTGCCCTCCCTGAGACAGAGATAGGAACAGCGACCGTAAAGAAACCAAGATAAAGGGGATCCTGTGTCCTCCCCTTGGCAGGCTGAAGGCAGTAGCTTAAAGGAATGGAGAGAATGGTGGCAAGTCCACACTCAGGGTGGCAGGTGACCACATCACCTTCCCAGGTGCCTCTGTACAACAGGTATGAGGCTCTAGATGTGGAAGGCCAGTTAATAAATGATGTCAATTGGAGTTATGGCATTTGTCTTCCTAAGTGACTGTTACATGTGGTGAAGCTCTGCTTTCTTGGAAATAGCTGTTGATGGGAAACAGGGAATATTTTCCTTGGTCTGAGCATGCAGCTTTTCTGTAGATATTTTACTGCCTCTATCTCAACACACAAGTTCTTTCACTTCTACCCTCTGTTTCTCTCACCTATCCCACTGCAGGTGAGTAAGCAAGTGACTCTGTGGGGTTTAGCTGCCAGCCGGGGTCAAGCTACCACAGCAGGCTGTCCAGAACCTTGCCCAGTTCAGGTTTGGATATCTACAAGAATGGAGACTACAGAGCCCCTCTGTAGAACGTGTTCCAGTCTTAAATCACCATGGCAGTAAAAAAAAAAAAAAAAAAGTCAGGAGGCCTGTATGGATAAGCAAGGCTATGGAAAATGCGAGCCTGCTACTGAAAACCTGGGGAACCTTCTGATACAGGACACGGAAAAGAGCTGAAGTACTGAATGTCTTATTTGCCTCAGACTTTACTAGCAAGACCACCCTTGAGGAATCTCAGGTCCCAGAGACCACAGGGAAAAGGTGAACCAAGGAAGACACACCCTTAGTGGAAGAGGGTCAGGTCAGGAAATGCTTCATTAATCTGGACATATATTAAGTCCATGGGCCCTGATGGGATGCATTGATGCATGTCACTGCAATGCCAGTCTCAATGTTCAGTTCAGAACACTGGAATAAGCTGCCCAGAGAGGTTGTGGAGTCTCCATCTCTGGAGATGTTCAAAACCTGCCTGGACGCTTTCCTGTGTAGCTTCTGTGATTCTGTGATTCTGTGATTCTGTGATTCTGTGATTCTGTGATTCTGTGATTCTGTGATTCTGTGATTCTGTGATTCTGTGATTCTGTGATTCTGTGATTCTGTGATAGTCTTGATGGGGCAAAACTTCATGCATCGTGCAGGGTCTTCAGGAATCCCAGGCCCCACAGAACAAGGGGAAAGGACCAAGGTCATTGCCAGACTCTCAACAATCTTTAAATGAACATGGTGATTGGGAGAGATGGCTGAGAACTGCAGAAAAGCAAATATTATTTCTGTCTTCAAGAAGGCCAAGAAGAAGTAAACGACCAAGGGAATCACAGACTAGTCAACCTCAGCTCATTTCCTGGGAAGGTGATGGAACAACTAGTCCTGGAAAACATTTCTAGGCACACAGAGAAGAATAAAGTCTTCAGGAGTGGTCAGCATGGAATCACCAAGGGGAAGTCATGCTTGATCAACTTAATAAATGTCTGCAATGAAATGACTGGTGTGGTAGATAAGGGGAGAGCAGTGGGTATTCTCTGCCTGGACTTCAGGAAGGCTTCCAGCTCTGTCTTCCATAAGACCAGCACAGAGAAGATGATGAAGCAGAGAGTGAGGTGGACTGAACACTGGCTTTATGGCCAGGCACAGAGGGTACTAATCAGTGGCAAAAATTAACTGGAGGCCAGTAATTTGCAGTGTATCCCAGTGGACAATATCAGGTCTAATCCTGTTTAACATCTTTGTTAACGATCTGGATGGGGCAGATCGAGTATCCTCAACAAGTCTGCAGACAACACAAAACTGAGGGGAGTGGCTGATATTCCAGATGGATCAGCCATCAAGAGGGACCTGAATAGGCTGGAGAAATGAACTAACAGGAACCTCAAAGGGAAAGTTCAACAAAGGGAAATACAAAGTCCTACACCAGGGAAGGAATACCCCAAGCACCAGTATTTGTTGGAGACCAATCAGCTGCAAAGCAACTTTTTAGAAAACAGCCCTGGGGTCCTTGAAGACATCGAGTTGATCATAAGTCAGCAACCTGCCTTTGTGGCAGAGGTGGCCAATGGTGACCTGGGCTGCATCAGAAGTCATGTTGCCAGCACATAGTGCTGAAAGTGCTACAAAATTCAGAAAACACATCCACTGCTCTCTCTTCATCCACCAAGACCATCATCTTATTGTAGAAGACTTTAAAGTTGGTTAACCATGATTTCCATTTCATAAAACTGTACTGACTGTTCCCAATCACCTTTTTGTTCTTCATATGTTTCAGAACGGGTTCCACAACTATTTGCTCCATCAGTTTCCCAGGCACTGTGTCCTGTTTTTTGCTAGGATAGAGTTAATTTTCTTCTTAGTAGGTAGAAAGCGCCGTGTTTTGGTTTCAGTGTGGGATTTGTTATGAGAAGAATGATGATAAGGTACAAGAACATGGTATTTGGGTAGTCTGCAAGTGCAGAGGACTGGGGGGGAGGGAAGGAGGGGCAGGAAGTGTAGTAGTTTGCAAAACCCAGAATTGACAGTTGAATATGCCAATGAGATATTCCATATCATATTACATCATGTTCAGTGTATTAACCAGAGCTGATCAGAAAAGGGTGGGGGAGGTGCGAATTCTGGAATCACTTGGTCTCACTTTTCTTGGACCTCAATTTATTTATTTTACTCTAATTATTAAATTGTTCTTATCTCAACCTACAAGTCTCCTCACCTTTAACCTTCCAATTCTCTCCCCAGTTCCTGGGGTGGGTGGTGGGTTGCCAGCTAAGTTAAACTATCACACACTGAAGGTAGATTTCTAAAAGCCAGTATTGCCCGTAACAATTGGATCAAAGAAGGCACTGAGTACCTCAGTTGTCTCAGTGTCTCTTTTCTCCAGCTTCCCAACCCCAGTCAGCAGTGGACCCACATTTTTCCTAGTCTTTCTCATAAAGAAGCCTTTCTGGTTGCCACTCACTTGCCTCACCAGAATTAGCTCCAGGTGGGCTTTGGTTTTCCTAAAACTAATCCTACATGATCATATAGGATGTCTAGACCCCTCCTAGATCACCATTGCTTGATTTCCTGCTTTGTCAAGACAAACAATTCTTCAGCTTGAAGGAGGTGATCTCTGAAAATCAAGCAGATCTTCTAGACCCCTCCTTTGTCCAGGACCAGAACCCACGGGATGCTTCGAAGCAGATCCCAGATGAGCCCAAATTCATCTCTCCTGAAGTCCAGGGCTTCTAACTCAACAGCTAACATTTGGCATGGTTCAAATCCTCCATGAGGACTAGAGTCAGTGAACTTTCAGAGCCAGGGGAGCTTTTAGTTCTCAAAAGGTTGCCATTCCCCCACTATCAAAAAAAAAACCCGGCTTTTCCTCCCCACACACAAACAAACCCAACACACAACTCTTAGACTTGGCTTCAGTTCCCCCTGTTTGTAGTCCAGACTATGTGCATTAGTATATATGCACTTGAGGTGGCTGAACTTAGGGGTTCCTGACTTTGGAAGGGGTTGGGGAGCATTCCTCACTACTCTAGTAGGGACGTTCACCCATCCTGCTTGAAGTTGCCTAGGTTTTGCATTACCACATGGAACAAGAGCACAGGATAGGAGTCTGTATTTTTTACCAGTGGTTGCAGTCCCTCTAAGACATCCTGGATCTTGGCTTCTGGCAAGCAGAAAACTTCTCTTGACTGTGTATCAAACTGACAGACGGATCCTCAGTTCCTCTGAGCAGAGAGTCACTCACTACCAGCACTTGCCACTTCCTTTAGTAGCTCTTAGCCCATGCTGCTGGTGCCATATCTCCCTGTGAATATTAGTCATTGTTTTTGTCCTCAGCCAAGGCTTAATATCTGTTGCTGGATGGTACTTCAAAGCAAAGAGTCTAAGTGATATACTGTTCCCATGGGTCACTAGAGACCATAGTGCCTTCTTCTCAAAGGTGCTGTCTGTTTGATATTGAAGCTCTTTATCTGGTACTCCTTGGAGGTCAGTGCTTTGGGGATCTAGTATATCTTCTGCCAAAGGTTCATATAACATTCTATTTGTTGTTCACCCACCATAATACAATGCAGCCTGCTAACTTCCATCTGCAGCTGCTCCACCCACTGCCTGAATGACTCCACCAGATAATACCTTGCCCAGGAGTGCAAGCTCCTATTGGATCATAAATGGTCTCAGTCTTGAACTGCACTTCCCTTCACCATCCTTTACTGCGAGCATGCCAAAGGCTTGTTTCCTGCACCTGCCATTGCATTACACCTACCTATGCTTAGCAGCTGCTAGAAAGAAATATCAAGAAGTCTGTGTTCCCGATCAGTTGGGTTTTGAACCACTCTTGCTGCAGAGCTGCTCCAGGGTGTGGCTGGCACCGCAGTAATACACTGCCTCATCCCCTTGCTTTGCTGCCTGGACCTGCAGAGTGAATCTGTTTTGGGAGCTCTCCACTGTTCCCTTAAAGCCATCCTGGAAACCTTCTCCATAGGCATCACCCTCCTTGTAAATCCAGTCCAGAGAGCCACGTGGTCCCTGCCGGTACCACAACATGTAGTAGTTGCTCATACTGTCTTCACTCACGCTGCACTGGAAGGTGACTCCATCAACCTCTCTCCAGCTTCTCTCTGCCTGCAGAACAGCTCTGCTCACATCTCCCCTGTTTCTGCCTCTGTGACTGCAGTCAGTCCTTGGCCCTCCTAGTCACTCCCTCAGTCTATGACAACAGGGAAGGCAAGAGGCAGGGGCTGGAGGAGCAGCAGAAGCTGAAGCTGTTTCTGCACTCCCCGGTGTCTCTCACCCTGCAGTGTGCAATACCAGATTATTGGTTTAGCAGGAAAACCTCTAGTGGGCAAAAAGGTGTTGCTCTAGAGCCACCTTTGACCTTCCTCTGAAGAAGGACTGCAGTATTTCTTCTGGAAATTTGGAGCTGGCCCTGGATGTGGCAAGTTGTTCTCGAGTGGCTCCACATCCTTTGCTGCTGTTGGGCTGCTCCTGGATGGGATCCCACTGAGCCCAGATCCACTTGGACAGGGTAGGTATGGGCACATGTGCTCCCCACCCTTCTCCCTCTACTCTGGCCCAGCACCCTACTGCTCCACTTGTTCCCTCATGCTGATGCTTCTCCAGCTGCTTCTTCTTTAGCAAGGGTCTCCCAGAGCCTTCAAGCAGCAAAGGCCTTACAGAGCTCTGTGCGGGCAAGGTCTGAGTTGTCCTTGGTGCTGAAGGTCTGGGCCAGGTGTGCAGGCCCAAAGTCTCTGTCCTGGGTTTGGTTTGGATAGAGTTAATTGTTCAAAGGGAACTGGGAGGGGAGCAGCCGGGGCAGCTGACCCAAATGGCCCAAAGCGGGTATTCTGTACCATGTGCCACCATGCTCAGTGTTTAAACAGGAAAGTTCTGTGAAAAGTGGGGTACTGGGTAACGCTGTTCATGAGCTGGTAGGGTGATGAGATGTTGGGTGCCATGTACCACTTCTTACATTTTATATTCTTTCATTAGTACTGTTGTTGTTTGGTGTTGTTTCTCCCTTGCTATTCCAGTAAACTGCTTGTGTCTCAACTTCTGAGCCCCGTTCATCTAGATTTTCTCCTCCTCATCCCATCCGGGGGTGGGGGGGGGGGGGGGCGGGGAGTGCAGGCAGCAACCTTCTCTGGTTAAACCACGTCAGCCTCCCAACTCATCTCCCAAAACACACACGTACAAGACTCAGCAGAGACCAAGCTGTTGGGATTGCCTACACTACCGTGGCTCTCCACACTGCCCCTCACAGATTGTCTGAATTCTTCCCCTCCTCTCTCTTTTCCTGGGTGCTCCAACATGGCCCCTTGGAGAGGGGATTCCCAGGACAGGAATGGGAAAGGGAATTTCAGAGGGTAGAGGAACCCATTGAAACTGAAGGCTTGTGACTGGGAAAGGAAGCAGGGGGATGCTGGTCCAGGGTGGCCGAAGGTGCACTGGGACACTTGGAGATGCCACAGCATGGTAGGACATGAGAGGTTCCCTATGGCCCCAAAACTAATGGAAGGCTGGAGTGTCATTTTGGTGCAGGGCACCCTCCATATCCTCCTTGCTGGGGTTACCCTACAAAATTCAGTGCTGGCCCTCAGCGTACACACATGAGCATATATGCACCTTGAGCCAACACTAACACCACAACAAAGAGACTATTCATCCTGTCCCAGGGAAAAGATGCTCTGTAGCTCAGCTCCTGCTGTTGCACTACTCTGGAGCTCCTTGAACAGCACGAGCTTTCAAAACTCAATTCAGTCTGGATTTCCATGTTCAAATTTTAGTTCTTTAAAGCTCGCTGTGCTTCCTAGGCAAACCTCTTTCTCTGTTGCTTTCTGCCTGACGGAGAGCCTGAGAAAGAAGAAAGGAGGTTAACAACATGTTCATGGTTTTGTGTGTGCTTGTGGGAGACACCTGCTGTGTCTGCAGCTGATGGTGAGCACTTCCAGGGACACCTCGTTCCTGGAGGGGTCTGTAGAGCTGGTGACATGAGTCTGTGTGATAGTTTCACTGGACTAGCCCTTGGCTAGCAGCCAACATGGTCGTTCACCCACTTCCTCCCCACCCCCAGGGGATAGGGGAGAGGGTTGGGGCAAGGATTAGGAGGCTTGTAGATTGAGATAAAAACAGTTTAATAATAGAAATAAAAGAAAACTTTTTTAAAAAAACCAACTAAACAACTAATATTAAAATAGTAGTGATAATGATAACAGTAATAAGATATGCAAATGAGTGATAACCCAGTGCAACTGCTTACCACCCACTGATAAGCCAGGCCCGTTCCCAGACAACGATCCTGGAGGAGCAACAATCCCAAACCAAAACTGCGATCCCAGAAGAGCGAGAGCCCGAGAGAAAACCCATGCGAAATCCACTCCCCCCTTTCTGGTCAGCCCCGGATAATACACTAAACATGACAGGATATGATCTGGAATATTTCACTGGCACATCCAAATGCCAGTTTGGGCTTTGCTATTCACTGCGCTTCTCCCTCCCAGTCCTAATGTGGCTGTGAACAGCCAAACACGATGGCCTTGAGCTCCAGCAGCAACTGATAACATCAGTACTTTTATCAATGATGTTCTCAAAGGAAGTCTGAACTGAAACCAAAACATGGCTCTTCTAACTACTGAGAAGAAAATTAACTCTATCCTAGCCAAACCAGGACAGTCTGGAAGGGTGAAGCAATGTGTTGGAGTCTCGGGAAAGGATACTGCAACACTGTATGCTGCAGCACTCTGCCAGGAGTCTGACGGATCCAACCCAAGGTGTAGCTACTGTCAGTGATGGGTACACCAGAGATGTGGCAGGTAAGCATGAGAGACTCCGAGATCTTCCTTACCATGGGGCCAGAGGCCTCTGTCTGCACCTGAGAAAAGGCACCTGCAACCCCAGGAGACAGGGATGAACAGACAGGAACAGCTCAAGCAATTGCTTCATCTTCTCCACTACTTCCCTTCTGCCCTTGGCTAGCAGCCAACACAGCCGTTCACCCACCTCCCCCTCACCCCCAGAGGATAAGGGAGAGGATTGGGGCAAGGGTAAGGAGACTCACAGGGTGATATAAGAACAATTTAATAATAGAAATAAAAGAAAACTTAAAATAATACTAATATTAAAATAGTAGTGATAATAATAACAGTAAAAAAATATGAAAATAAGTGATACACAGTACAATTGTTCACCACCGGTTGACCAAGCCCGGCCCGTTCCCAGATGACGATCCCAGAGAAGCAATAATCCCGAATTGAAACTGCAATCCTGGAAGAGTGAGAGCCCAAGCAAAAGCCAGAGAGAGCAAGAGAGGAAGATCCCCTCCCTCATATACTGGACATGATGTGATATGATATGGAATATTCCATTGGCATATCCAAACGCCAGTTTAACTTATTAATTTAAATATTGCTTGCCTTGGATCTTGTGCTTGTAGACTAACAAAACATGAAGTCCTTCACTTGTAGCAACAAAAAATTAAACCACTGCTATGTTATCAGTGTTTTTGTCACAACAAATCCCAGGCTGAAAGGAAAATGCAGCACTGTTCCAGCTACTAAAAGGAAGCCCAGCTCTGTTCCAGCTAAAAATGAGGACACTGGCCTTCTTGTGATCTCCAGGATCCAGCAGCTGCAAACAGAGATGCTCACAAGTTCTTGATTCCATAATGATCTCAGATCTAGGAGAGAAGAAGAATTTCCCCCTTTCCCCAATGTGATCCAAATGACCCTCTGTATTTTCCCCACTTCCTCTGTTCATCCCTCAGGCAGCAAAACTCATGGGTTGAACTGAGTCAGCCCAAGCCGTGCCCAAAACCAGAGCAGGGAGATTCACATGTATCACCTGTTGGACCATGACTGAGCACCCGACCTACCATAAACTAACAGAAACAGTAAAAATTGTTTCCAAAGGTGAAGGAATTTTGGAGTAAGAGAGGAGAAAAGGGTTTGCATGGTACATGAGAAGATGGAAAGTAGAAAGGGTAGAGCTCATCTGAGGACAGAAAGGGGTAGTATGTCTCTTAGAATCAAACATTTGAAAACTGTACGCTGTAACTACTCGACTCTCTCAGAGCAATCCTGAATAACTGTGTGACTGTCCAGTCTTGAGCTCCAAGGTCCAGAGCTGGGGCCCTGGTGGGAGGTTAGTGTTACAGCTCAGCTGGATTTCCTCTCTCTGTGCGAACAGCGCAGAAATAACGGGCTGAGTCCCCATGATGCAGGAGGTACAGGCTGAGAGATGCCTCTGACCGGGAATTGTTCCGGGAGGCTGTGGCTCGACCCACCACTGCTGGCCCGAATTCAGCTTCTGTTGAATAATGGCTTATCCAGGACACCCACTCGAGACTGCCACCAGGTGCCTGGCGGTACCACCGAACATAATGATTCTCGAAGGTGAAGCCAGACCCGCGGCAGGAGAGGAGCACGGAGTCCCCGGGCTCTCGCAGCCCT
>NW_010335023.1:0-24481 GCF_000700745.2 Antrostomus carolinensis
AGAGGGGGCGGGGGGGCGAGAGAAGGAGCAAAAGAGAGTGGGGAGGGCACTGAGCGGGGAGGGCAAAAGGGGAAAACGGGGGGAGGGGGAAGAGAGAAAGATTAAGTAGACTATAGCAAAAGTATATGGAAGAGAAACCACGCAGTCATTAAACGTGCAGACAGAGCAGAAGAAGGATACGGTTAGCGCTGGTTTTGGAAAAGGAGAGCAAAGCAGCAAGAACAGAGAGGGAAGCTCTCAAGGATTTGCTGTGTGCAGACAGATGGCTTGTCCTCAGTGAGACACACCGGGTGACAAACACTTGACCAAAGGCATTCCAGGGAGAAAGCAAAGAGCAGAAACACGCCATTTGCAGCAGAGTTCAGAGACAAAAGGAATGAAGGAACTGAGGTCATAGCCTGAGAATAGAAGAAATGGCCTCTTGTAACCTGACACAAAGAGGTGTTACCAGATGGGACAAACGGAGATGTGACAAGGACAGAGAGCAGAAGTGGGACAGCTGGATGAAGCTTTGCATAACTGGAGTTGGTACTAGGAACAGGAACTCAAAGAACACCGTGGAATTGCGCCAACTTACCTTTCTGGTGATGATAGTAATTTTAGGCACAGTTGCTTCTGCAAAGGCAAACAGTAGTTTTGCACCGTGACGTATGATTCCACCATACTCCTGAGCTGTACCTACAAATGACAAACAGTTTTTCTCACTCCAGGGAATTCACAAAAACCCTGTACACAGTTTGGCAACTGTCATCATCCGTTACCGGCAGCAAACCTAACAACAACCACAGCGACATCGATATCCAGGAGAGGGTGATATCCTGGCAGTGTTCTCCGTAAGATGGTGAGCAACTCTATGAAAAAAAAACCTCTTGCCAAAAGCAGCATATATTTGTATGTAAGGTCACAGAACCAGAACACTCACCAGATGGTCTCTTCCCAGAAACAAAACACAGTTACATCATTTTCAAGACTCCAAGTGCGACTAGCAGTGGAAAACACAACCTAGATTCACTTCCCCAGAAACACACTCTTCCAAACCCCTTTTTTCTAGCCCATACTGAAAGGCAGCGTGGCTACCAGACCAGAGACCTATCCTAGCCTTCCTTCACACAAGCCCAAGATGCTGGACCGTAAAAGACAACATATGATTCTCAAGGATTCTCAACAGCAGGTGCTTCTGGAGCATGGTCATACGAAGCAGATACAAGTCATCCACATTACAGGGTGTTCAACACAGTTTTGTCCCAAACACAGGCCTAGCCGACTTGATTTGGAAGTGGCAGTCCCATGTAAATTACTTCTAGGATTTCTGAATTTCACACCACTGGATATAACCCTACAGTCACTTTCAAGCAGTTTCTCCACCTACTGACTTTTGCTTTCAGCACCTGAGATAACCTCTTAAAGAGTATTTTGGTATCTTTTTAATGGATATTTTTTTTATGTAATATTTTAAGTAAAAATTATTTTCTGAGGATTTTTTTTTTTTTAAATAACTTATTTGGTAGTCTGTTTGGTGGCTTGACTTTAATGCTTCCCCTCAAATGTAAATTAAGTGTCTAGTAATTTATGTCTGTACTTACAAACATCTGTTCTCAACTGCAATTTCACTTTTGGTTCTTGTATTTCCCTCCAGCCAGCGGGACATGTCAAGCCTGCAGAACCCTCCCAGCAACAGAAATCGGAACAGCTACATGAAGCAGGCTGAACACAGCTGGAACACTCAACCTAGACCCAGAAGCTGGGGAGCACTCAGAGAACCTCTAATCTAGTCTCAGTCTTAGTTTCTAATTCACACTTAACAGAGTAGCCAGTCACTGAAAATGCTTCAAGCGTTAAGCTCAGTTCAACTGTTATTTGAACTATTTGCACTGTCACCCATGGCCAATTAACATCAACTCTTTTCTGGCCATAGATTCAGCCCCAAACTTATTCTAAATACGTGTTTTTCTCCAGCTACAGGGTATGAATGCCTTAAACACCAACTCTGTGCACACCTATTGCGCTGCAGGCTGTCTGAAGCGTTTAGGTCACTGATGCTGAGATGCGTTGTACACCTCTGTGAGCCGGTGTGATGGATTCTTTCCAGGGAAATGAGGTGATCAACACCTTCAGAAGTTACTACTTAAACTCAAGTTTCTAATGCTAATGGACTAATCTTGCCAAACTCCTTAAAATACAACAGTTTAGGATCACTGTTGAGCCTCAGATCTCCTCTCTTTACCTTTCTCTATTTTTATTTATCTCCCATTTATCTACATTCAAACCAATATTCTACTCTGCAATATCGAGTTACTACTTTTCATTGGCTGTATGGAAATAGCTTTGTTCTTGGAGTCTGAGCAACCGTCCGAATCCAGAATGCCGTAGTGGCCCCTGAAGTGAACTAAGCTACTTCTTGGTCCAGGTCAGATGAGGAGGGGGTGTCTACAGCAGGAGAGAAAGGCAAGAGGCTGAGAGGCAAGAGGAAGGTTCTGTTCACGCTTTCTGTATTGCCTCATGTTAAAACATGCCAAACACATGGTACTAAACTAAGAACTGGAATGTTGACTAGTGACATTTTGACGCTTCGATATCTGTAGAGGCCTTGAGGTAAATTTTATTTTATACAACAGTTTTAACCTTATAGTCAATTATATGAAAGCCTTATCATGTTGATCAGTGTAATATTTGTATTCCTCACAGAACCTGTTTTCTAATTGGTCATTTTAACATTAACTGCTCATATAGCCTATGCTGAAAAAAAGTCTGATCTCAGACCTTTCCTTACTGATTTACCCAAAGCTTCCAAATCATGAGCATTTTTATCTGAGAAATGCCTTGGAGCATGAAAGAATCTAAGCTCTCAAAGATACAGGGACAGGGTCTGTGTGTAACTGAAGCAATGGCAACCAAGACCATACTTTTTTTTCCACTTATAGCTTCATCCTTGTACATATTTGGGCACTAAATACAGCAGATGAAGCTGGCAGACGAGGGAGACTCTTGCTGCAGCAAAGCTTGGATAGCACCATGGGCCTATATTCAGTAACTCCAGGGACGAGCAGATTTTGTTGGAATGCATCTCCACGGTGCCCTCAACTGCCACTCCTAGTGCCACTTTGACCAGTGGCCTCCCTGCCCACAGGAGAAGCATCAGTGCTGCACTCTCATGCAACCCTGTCCAGAGGGCTCAGAAACTGCACGTTGGACTACTGCTCTCCACTGCCCCTCAGGAAGCCACAGTCTTTGCAGGCCTTCTACCACGCTACCCTGCTATCCAGCATACAGGCATAGAAATGTTTTATCTAAAACATCTAAATATATATATTTTTTTTTACCTAAAGCATCCAAATAAGGCAGCTGAACATTTAAAGGGCCATGGAGTCTCACTGTAATAAGGAAAATAGCGTAGCTTCCATACCATTTACGACAAGGGCAGCATCTCCAGGGAATACAGGTTTTTTTCTCGGACAGAGGTGACAATCCCAGCCTTGCAGTTGTGCTGGGATTCCAAGCAGCCGGACACAGCTTTCCAGAGCGTGATACAACCATGCTGGGCCCTGGCAAATGGGTCATCTCGGCCTCACATCAGACTGCTGAACGCTTCAGCATCAACTTACCGCCTGGACCTGCCCCCTCCTCAGTGAAGCTTTGTGATCTCAGAACACACCGACAGCAATGTCAGTGGCATAGTTGGGCACTTAGCTCATTTCCCCACAGTTTCTTGCGTATTTCAGTATTTTTTTGTGATGACTACTGTACTTTTTACAGAGTTTCTGTCCCCCCAAAAAAGTGGCATTTTAAAACCTGGCTTATTTATATCTACTACAGTAAAGGTCTTCTCACAGAGTTTTTAAAATGACTTTTTAACACCACTGCCCCCTGCAAGGAGCTGAAATATAACAGCAAAGCCTACCTGGCAAAAATCCAGGAACATCCACAAAAGTAATCAGAGGTATGTTGAAAGCATCACAGAAACGAACAAAACGGGCTCCTTTCACAGAAGAATTTATGTCTAAGCACCCTAAAGTTAAGAAAACAGGGTGATGTGTTAATCATTCCAGTTATCTGCTCACAGCAGTAATTCAAGGCAACATCAAAATCACACTCTATTTTAGCTGCACTATCTTCTTAGAATAAAACAAAAGTTCATTTGTAGTTAACATGGAGATAATCTGCCCAGAAGTTTTGCTGGTTTAGGAGATGAGAGTACAAGCCACATTCAACAGGCACTCATTTCATTTTCCTGACCGCTGCATGTAGAGACTTTCTGTCCCAAAAGGTAGCAGTTTAAATTAATTCTATTCTTGTAATTTAACATATTTTCCTGTAATTTGCTCTTTAATTATATTTTCCAGATCAGTCATATTGAAAGACTACAGAGTTCTCCATTAAAACAAAACAACCCTAAACACATTAAATGGTCTACTATGTTGAGAAAGATCAGCATTTTTAGTGAACACACTGCAAAGTATTTCTGTTCTGTTTCAGTGCCATTTAGAATTATAATACATGCTATTACATTAAACCAAAATACATTTTGTATAAAAGCATCCATGTGAAACATTAAAAATCTTGGCTAAAATTGAGAATATCAAATGAAGACTAAAGTAATCTTAAAACCTGTCTAGATCGTGATAGTAATATCTTGTAAAGATTACAAAAGAATAAAACATCATACTGGGTTATCTGATTTTTCCAAACAAAAAGCCACAAAAATTAAAAAAAAGAAGCAAAACAAAGTTCTGTTGGTGAAAGTCACTTCAGAAGTTGCCTATTTAAGGAGAGAAAGAAAAATCCCTTGAAAGTTAAAAAGGGTGATCTTAGCTACAGCTCCATATTGTATCTTCTTATCTAAATCATTTCAGGTTGAGCCCCACACCTGTGTGTCTGAAAGCTTTGCATTGTTCTAGCTATAACAAGTTGACACACACACACACACACACAGAAAAAAAAATTACCTCACCCTGGAGAAGAGTTTTAGGCATTTTAGTGCTGTGGCACTAAGTACGCAGTTTCCGTATAATGTTTAACCCAGTTAGTTGCAGGCTGCTGCCAAGTAAGCAGTGGTGGCCTTCTCCCCACCCTGCCCATGGGCTCCTACCACTCCATTTGTGCTGGCCACAGCAGTCATTTAGTTACCCCTAAGCAAGACCACCTTGTTGATCCACTAAAGACTGATTTTCTGTTAGTTTTAACATGTCACAGCTGTATTACAATGAGATTCAAGACAAAGTGGTAGAAAAACATAGTGAGAATGAGTGGAGGACCATAGGAAAACAGAAACAGTTCATCTCACAGCCAGGCACCCTTAGGAAACCTGGAAAAAAAAAAAAAAAAGACAGAGAAGAGGCACAAACACCGTTAAAAACTTTCACACTCAACTCTCTAACCTGATGCTACTTTGGGTTGGTTGCCCACTATCCCAACGGTTCGTCCATTCATCCTGGCAAACCCAACGACAATGTTTCTGGCATAGAAAGGCATGATCTCAAAGAATTCCCTTTCATCAGCAATCTGCAAGGGTGAGAGTTGGGCAGAGCCCTTATGAGGACAGATACAGAGATGTCTATTGATATACACAGGCAAACACACAGTGGTTATCTTAGTATCAAAACTGGTTTTAAAACATTTAAGAATTTAAAAAAAAAAAAAAAAAAAAAAAAAGGAAGGAAGAAACCTAGAAACCTTTTATTCTTCTTTGCAGCCTTCATTCCAGGAAGTAACTAATACTGCACTTAACTATCAGAACTGCCACTTAAGTACTCCATCAGAGACCATCCTTACGACATTTCCTCTGTAGTGAGCCTTTCTTCCTAGCTTCTAACAAATTAAAACTTCAAATCAGATGCTAAGAACTTCTTTCTCACAACTTAATTATTGGCAGGCTACACTTTTAAAGAACAGTTTTGAGTGCTGAAAATAGTACTTGGTGAAGCTCAGAAACTCTCCATGACAGGTTTAACAGATCCTCTTTCTTAGCAAGTTCAGAGCACATCATCAGAGGCCATACAGCCCGCTCTGCTGTGCACACCTCCTCCAAAGTCACTGACAGAGAGGACAACAGAGAAGCCCTTGTATCTGCAGGAGAGGAACACAGGCCCTACACCAAACCATCTGTCCGGAGCCACCAGTCCTTAGTAGCTGCACTTCTCTTGGGGCTGAAGTTCCAGTGTGTACTCTGCAAAATAACACCCACTGGTGTATAATGCCGTATCAAAATTCACATGTTCAAAAGAGATCATAATTATACATGGAGCAGTAGCGACACCTATACATGGCTGCCTAGCGTTTTCTGCTAGAATCCCTTGTTTTCAACTTTTTATGACAACTTTGCCCATACAGGCTGCAGTTTGCCAGTCATTTCTGACACTGAGGCAAATGAAAATTTGTGAAAAATATAAGTATTATTAAAGCAGTTTTATTTCTTTCCTTAATACTTCTTAAAGTCTGTGGGAGGGTTTGGGTTTTTTTCCTAATTCACTTAATAATTTTTTTTAAATGTCACCTTTTAACTTGGAGCAGGTAGCAGTAAAATCCAGAATGTAAGAATCCAGAGATTAGAACCATCCTGAGCTTGCTTCCTCCTTTAAAATGAGTGAAACACGGCCACTTGCAAACTGAAACGTGTTAGGTGAATGAGCATGTGGGGAGGACAGACAAATAAAATAGCAAAAGGGAGAAATCTGTAAAGGTCCTACAAACACAGCTGAACTCCCCCCTCCCATTTGTATGTGTGCCTGTGAAAGGGAGTTACTCTGAGCTTCATCATCCACCTCAGAACCCCAGGTCATCTGCCATTCAACATCTGAGTGGTAGAAGCAGCAGCTGGAAATTTTAATATTTAAAATTCAGACTCTCAGAGCATTCTACAGGGGCTCTAACAGTTTCCTGTGATAAAATTTCTTTTACAACCATGTTCTCTGCCCAGGAGTCTATAACATATTAAATTGTTAAAACTGGAAAAGTGAAGTATTCAAAGTTATGCAAGAGAATTACCAGCACTGCCTGTTATTTATACATTGGAATATTGGCTTTCAGGTTTTTTAAAAAACAGGTAAGGTGTTTTCTTCCCTGCCACCCTCCCAGGAGCTCTGCCTCACTTGAACCTCAACATTGGAGTTTCCAAACTTCTGAGTGCTTGACTTGTAATTAAAAAAATATAGTCTTGTACTGTCTGTGTAGTAACTGTCTCTTAGCACACAAAAGAGCTGGGTAAATCTTTGAATGCACTCTATGTAGTTTATTTTATTAAAAAGTGCAGAATTCAAGACAGTAATAACAGGAGGCAGGGAGGGGACAAGTGATAGAACTCAAGACAAAGGGGAGGGGATTTCAACCCCAGAAAGAAAACTGAATTACAGCATCTTTCTTCTGTGCAGTTATGCTGCAGCGTAAGATGTATCCTGAAAACAAATCTTAGGATTCCTTTCATCTGCTACAATCTTTTTTCTGCAGTTTTTGTTGTCCCTTCATTCATGGCTACTACACAGGTAAAAACAGTAACTTGTAAAGACCAAAAAAATATGTCTTTAGTGCCATTCTATTGGTTTCTTTCAGTTATTTACACACAGAATATAATATACCGTATTAATCTCAGCAGTGCTCACAGGAGCAGACTTACAGAGTGTATGATATCCAGCATATCGTAGGCTTTAGTAGATTCAGTTGGGACAACTGAGTCCAGCTCAGGAACCAAACGGTCGCTGCAGAAAATAAGGAAGTGTGAGCAACAGTATTTACAGACCAGGTGAACATCAAGACCAAGAACTCAGGTAAACAATTCCACCTCTCTGAGACGTCATGGAAGCTGCTTCTCAAATATGGGGAAAAGAAAAGAGGCCTCTTGGTCTCAGCCAGTTGTGCCTCAGGCCATCAAGCCCACATGCACCAGGAGGTCAAAGGCTAACCAGTCTCTTCCTGGAGGGGGACTTGGCTTCTATAGACACCTCTGCTCATGAAACCATCTCCTGGAAAGATGATTTCTCCTCTTGGACTGGAGAAGCCTCACGTGACAGATGTGGAGTGTTGAGGGGGAAGTGGAGAGGCAGGGGAGCGCTGGAATGTCAGTCTGTAGGGGCACTGGTGGTGTGTGGGACACTGCGCTGGGGCACAACTCAGCCGTGGGGAAAAGGAAGAACAAATGTCAAACAGCAGCAGCAGCAGCACAGCCTGCTCAGCCAACGGCTCCGTCCTTGCAGCTGGACAGGCTGAATAGTTTTTCCCAAGAGCAGAGCAAGGTTTCCTGTCATGTATTGGACCAACTGCACATTTACAGCTCTGGTCCTTTCCCTGCCCACCCTGTCCACTTGTAATTTTGAACACACTTAACTGCAGGAAACCTTTCCATACTTACTTCCCCTGTCACCAAACAAGCAGAGGTTCATGGGTGGGGAAAACACATCTGCTCTCAGCTTCTTCAGCTGCATGGCTGTGTTTAAACAATCTTTGCTGTTACTCTGCTTAACTCAACAGTGACACACTTCATGTGGAGCTTTACATGTAATAAACCCGCTGCCTCCCTGTCAGCAGCTGACACTATCGGCTACCTCTATCTTGCACGATATTAGCTTCATTAAGGACCTACAGCGTGAGCATTCTCTGAGTCCTTAGATTCATTCACAGTCCCAATGGGGGGGTGTCAGTTTTCATGAGTCACCACTGAGGCAGCTTCAGGGAGTATTTTATTTGTGCTATTCCATAAAAATACTGACCTATCCTTGTTGTAAATGGTGTTTCTGTGTAGTTCTTACTGAATTACTATTTTAACAATGCTGTGATTTAATATATTTAAAGCAAGACAACACAAGGCACTAGACACCCGATTTAAAACTGAAAGAAGTGATCTGCAGTTTGTCAAAAATCAGGCAAAAATTAATAATGCAAGCCCCAGGTTGCCTCTGTGCTCCCTCACACACACAAGGCTAGAGAGGCATGTCTCCTTGCTGAGAGAGGAAGAGATACATCTATTAATAGAATAAAACCAACAGCAACACTTTGAGTATTTTTTCCACACGATTAAGAGTATCACATGCAAATATTTCCATACAATGACATAATGAAACCTTAAGCTGATGAAAGTAACCAATTTTAACATACTAAATCCCAGGCTACAAAAAATTGTAAATCTTTTTCTTGTCCATAGAGCAGATAAATTCTGTCCATTACCTGTGGCATCCCAAAGGATAAGGGAAGCAGAAAAATGAAATTACTGCTCCCATAAATTCATAGTGCTAGAGAGTACTGAGGGAAATTATAACAGCATTAAAAAGAGTAACGACCATAAAAACGAAGACATTACCCAGGATATCACAAGTTTCAAAATCTCTGACAAATTACCACACATAACATATCTGAAGCTTGCTAGTAGAGTTACTGGGCTGAAGAGGTTGAGAACTGGGTTTCTTACAGATCCCACTTATCAGGAAGGAACTGCTGCTCATCATCAAAGCACTCATCCGAAGCCTGCGACGGCTTGAGACACTCTCACCCAGATCAATACTGGTTTTCATTTAATGCAAAAGGGAAACTGTACTCGGCTACCAAGAACTTTCTCCAGAAATCTGTATGCATACTTCAGGCTTCAGAGAAAACAGAATTTGTCTATAGTCAAAGATACATAAAGGTACAATCACACCATACAATACACCAAACACAATGAACTAGACACCCTTCAAAGGTAGAGAACAGGTTCACCACTTGTACTATAAGGAACCTTCTCACTCTTTAGAAATCAGGACACTGATGTCAAAAACCTCAAGTGACAGTAGTTTCAGCAACCAAGACCACAAAGCACCTACCCACCTAGACAAAAAAAACCCAACAGGCAAAACAACAAAACCCACCAGCTTCTGGACTTAAAAACAAAGACAAAAGAATGCTACACTTAATTTGCATTATTTGTGGCAATTTTTTGTGGTGTGACAATGAGGCAGTAAGAAATTACTCTAGAAGAATGGGCTTTGACTGGAGCAGCAGTAAAGATCAAACATTTCAAAGCAAAAGGAGTCTATTAAGATGTCGGCATGTCCAGATGAAATAATACCAATGTAAGCATTAAGACGACAAATGGGAGAAATATCTCAGATTCTGCTATAAAAACAGGCAAATGTAACAAATAGATCTGTCTTCACATGTACAAAGACTACTAAATTGAACTTCTTAGTACAAATTGCTGAGCATTTATTATACTGTGATCCTCTAATAATGTATCTGGTGCCATGTAAAATATTGTCTCCCTTAAGAAAATAAAGAACTAATCTCTTCTACGTTAGTAGCTGAAATGTAACTGACAGTTTCTCCCAAGAAAATAAACTGCCTATTATAAGGTACATTGATTTAAAAAAAAAAAAACAAAAACAAAACTGTTGTTTCTATAATGAAATTAAAGTACCACATTCGATTCTATAGAGGGTAATTATCCCAGTACAACTTGTTGAATGCTTAGAAAGAACATGATAACCTCAGAGATAATCCCCTAAATATACCAAATAATGGAAGAGGTTTGGTTTGTCACTATCAAATCAGACCAGTCTTCCAGTTTAATAAACTCCTAAAGATCAACACCTTAGAAAAAATTAGGACCAGTAACTAATTGACCTGTGTGACCATTCTCTAAAAGCAATTGTCAAATTTGTTTCTCTAATAGCGAACACTGTATTTCAGGTACCAGAGCAGTGATCTGTAAAACTGATCTAAAAAAATCCTCCCCAAAGAAATTTGTTTCAAAGACACTGCAGTGAAGCATGAAGAGAAGATAGCCTTCCCGACCCACATGTTAAAACTGTCATGCATGTAAGGACACAAAACATAGATCACATGCAGTCATAGAACCGAAAGGAACACTCGGGAGCAGCTCCCATACAGGAGGGGGCGACAACCTCTTGGGTGCCCTACAGAAAGGGCTGAACTGGGGATGCAACTGGATCTCAGGTCAAAATGCTTTTACTCCACTGACATTCTCTGTCTTTAACACTACTAGTGAGGCTGTTTACTCAAACAGTCCCATGCTGGCACTCTGGCTGTCCCTCTGGCTATCTCTTGGAAAAATTCTCTGATAAAAGTCCAGACAGTTGCCGTTTTTCCCCTCTTGAAATGACCCACGTCCTTCGTTACGTTGCCAACAACACAATGAGCCTGAGAGACAAGTACCCAATACATAAAACTTGCGGCCTCCTTTACCTCCTTGTTGCTTCCCCACCTCTAGCCTTAACAAACAGGACTTACCCACCAGACACATAACTGACAAAGCGGGGCAAGTTCTCCCCACTTTTGTTCACTGTGCTATCTTCTGCCTCGTTTGCTTGTTTCACGGGACTGTGGCAGCCCATCTGTACAGAGATTACTTTTCCCCATAGTCTGTACACAGCCTGTATAACATTGCTTTCAGAAAATAAACAAAATAAATCTACCAGTGAGCGTGTACCTATGTACACATGCATGTTGAAAGACTTCCCATATTCACACACCACAATGCACAATTATCAGCCAAGATCCCAGGCACAAACCACTCAGCCCTCTAAGCTCCTGAAGCCAGAGAAGCCAAGCAATTCGGTGGTCAGAAACCACAGATCTCAGGCAGTCTCCTCTTACCTGGGATCATGGCATTCACAGACAGGAGCTGGATCACGGTTGCTAAGAGGTAAATAATTAAAGAACTCTCGGAGATTAAGTAAAGCATCTATATCGTTCTCAAAGGCTCTGTGTGCAACTCCTGGAAAGAAACAGTTAAACGGTTATTGAAAAAATCTTGCAGGGTTTCATTCTCAAGCATGTACCAATAAAGATACAAAGAAGTAACAGCAAGAATTTTTAAACCCAAGCTGTTAACAATCAGGAGTTTTAAGTCACTGAATTTGACCAGTTAAAAATATCTAGAAAATGTGTGGCTGTATCATACTTCCTCCTTAACGGGTCTGGATTGTTGCTCTCATATTTAAAATAATGTAAACTGGTTTATCAGCTGTCACAGACCCAGCTGGATCCCAGCCTTCTGGAATTCAATCCAGGTTACTGTGCTGCGCTCCAGCATTGGACTACAAGTTCTTCTACGAAGGCTGGATCTGAGCAGTGTCTGTGTGTGTGGTTTTGGTTCCTCATCAGTTCAGTTCAGATAGAATTTGAGATCCCACAGTCATTTTGAACCTCAAGGAGATTCAAAGTTTTCCCAGAAGGGGGGGGAAAAAAACCCAAAATGCTTCATCTCACATTGCCACTCAGTTTATAGTTAAAAAGTTCAATCAATCATGTTAGTAAGCAAACAAGGGATTGTTAAGAATCTTTCAACCCATGCAAATTTCTGGACAACAAACAAAAAAACCCACAACACCCCAAGCCTGCTTTGCTAAGTCCTGCTCTCTGACAACCTTCCCACTTCTGGACTCTGTTGGGGATTTGCTACTTTCTCTTCCAAATCCCAGAACTCTCCCACACTCCCACTTTTCCTATTTTGTTCTCCATTACTAAAAAAGACCAGGAAGAGAGCCCTACACAGAGCAAGATCCTGTGCTTAAGTAGAGTTTTATCACTTAGACTCAAGTGACGCTCACGAGTGCAAAAATCAGCATTAGACAATCAGCTGTTTAGCTAGAAAAACAATGTCATTTACTTTAAAGAGCAGTCAGCATGTTAGTGAACTACTCACCAGATATGGCAGTGTGCGTCTTCGCACCCCCAAGCTGCTCTTGGGTGACATCTTCATTGGTGACAGACTTAACTACATCTGGGCCAGTGATGAATAGATAGGATGTATCCTGAGGGAGGAGAAAAAAGCAAAACCACACAGTAAACGCTAGACCCAAGCTGCAAAAGCACCTAAGGAAAAGCCACAGTCTCTAGTCTAGAGACTTTCCCCAAAATAATAAAACAGTAGAATATAGGGACAGATCTCTTAAAAATCCTTAATGCATTATATTAAAAAACCCACAGAAAATACAATTATCCAGAAGTTATTTGAGAAAGGTTTTCTTGACTTTTCATTAAAAATAAACTTAATCTAAAGCAGGATACCACCTTAAAAAAAAATTAAAAAATTCTTCATATGTAGGGTAAGTTTGTGTGACCAATGTTACCAGCAGCAGGTGAGGATATACTCCACCCTTACCTTCACCATGAATGTGAAATCAGTTAAAGCAGGTGAATACACAGCTCCACCAGCACAAGGACCCATAATGAGGGAGATCTGCGGAACCACCCCAGAACACAGAACATTTCTCTGCAATAGAACAGACAGACATCTAGTTTTACCAAAAAAGTACATCTTTAAGTCTATGCATCTTATCAACATCTATAAATATCTGAAATGTGGTGGCCAAATGGATGGGGCTGGGCTCTTTTCAGTGGTGCCCAGTGACAGGACAAGGGGCAATGGGCACAAACTGGAACACTGGGAGTTTCAGACAAACATAAGGAAAAACTTCTTTACTGTGAGGGTGTGGGAGCCCTGGGACAGGCTGCCCAGAGAGGCTGTGGAGTCTCCATCTCTGGACATGTTCAAAACCCACCTGGACACTTTCCTGTGCAACCTGCTGTAGGGAACCTGCTTTGGCAGGGGGGTTGGACTGGATGATCTCCCGAGGTCCCTTCCAACCCCCACCATTCTGAGATTTTGCAAAAATTCACAAATGGGAGAGGACAGTTTGCTGTATTTACTGGAAGACAAATATCTGGACAGAATGTCTTGATGCAAATAGAACCAAAATAATTTTGTTGCTAATGTTCTGCTTCTTTCTGTTCCCATGCATTTGATTTCATACACCATGCAATGACTGCAAAGGAAGATGGAATGTGCGACCTCAACAGATGCTGCAGGGGCAAAAATTTCACTGAGCCTGGAGTGGTGAGAAGTGTATGTACCTGAAATTTGAACATGTAGGTAGGCTATTGCTCAGAGGCAGAAGTAAGCTTCAACTGGATTACAACTGACTTCTGTAACTGTTCAACCACATCATCCCAGATCACACTAATCCAAAAGACTGTTAGCATCTAATTTGTCATCCCACTGGCTCACATTCCCACTGAAAGCACAATCACATTTATGTTTTGTGTGCTTACTATAAAACTGTGTGTTTCGGTAGGCATATAAAATAATGTCATTTCAGTTACAAAAACATCACTAGCGTGTCTAAAGGAAAAATTCTTGCATTAGCCACAAAAATACTGTAGAAACATAAAACTTCCACCAGTCCAATCAGTATTGGATGTCCCCAAACAGCGAGATTAACATTGTACTGCATACTGTTCTTTGAACAGAAACCTCTGACTTGCATCTTTTCTTCCTTTTTTTCTCCCCAATGACCTACCACCTTGACAGAACAGGCACTTGGTGCTTCTGATCTGAGTTTCTCGAGTTTTTTTCAAGTGCATAGTGTTTGATTTACTTTAAGTCCCTCTTCCTGCAGTAGAAATCTTTCACCTTTCATCAGCCCTATTGAAAAGAAATCTGCTGTGTGAAATTCTTAACATGTCTGTATTTCAGAGGAGACACAGAGACAGCTGGTGGTGGATCACAATCATCAGTCCCCTAACAAAACACTCTCTGAACTATAGCATGCCCACCTGTCTCAGACAAACACCCAAGAGAAATTACATCCCAACACAGACAATCTACACTTCAGTGTGAATCAGAAAGTTAAATAGTTGTTTGAGGTTTTCTTCCAATTAAGTAAATTGCCTACTGTTTCATTCTTATGACAAAGCTCACTATACAGTGCAATTCCTACAGAGCTTTTCACTGGATCACAGTGTTTTACAAGGCTCAGCATTACCCTCATTTAACAGATGGGTAAATGGAAATAAGAGGTACAGTAATTTGCCCAAAGACATTAAGAGAACCAAGAGGACAGTACAGGTCTCTCAAGTCTTCACATACACTGCTTTATGCACCACGTAACACTGGCTGAAACAGGATGATGATAATGTACAAATTTACTTACAAACACAGGCTTAAGTAAAGAAAGACTATGTCCATCTTTGTGGATGCCAAGCTTCCTGGTCATCCAGCAGCCTACTTACCAAAAATATATCAGCATAGCCTGCCAAGGACTCCACTCCCTCCTGGATACGGGCTCCCCCAGAGTCATTCAGCCCAATCACGGGTGCTCCAACCAGGGCAGCTTGATCCATAACCTGATGATGAATATAAACTCCTTATTATTGACCTAGCTAAGCTAAAATCCCAAAGCAACCAACCTCCAAAACATACATTCCCTAGAAAAAACCTGTACACGCCAGAATTTGAACTGGCATGTACTGCCCACATAGCGCTCAGCTTCTCCTTTGTTTGTATTAACTATCACAGTCACTAACTGCTTACTGGGGTATCATGTTTGGACTCTTCAGCCTGGAGGCTAAAAGATACACATTTAATCCCTCTCATGACCTTTAATATCAAGCTGCCTTACTAGCTGCGCATCTCCATACTCACAGCGCGGTATCCAAACCCCATGCTAAAGAACACAATCACAGGAGTTTGGACCTAAGAGGTCCAATCTATCTCTGTTCTTAGGAAGTCTCAACTGCACCTTCAACACTCCCTCATATACATCTAATCTGATCTTAAAAGTTTATTGCAGTGGTGATTGTGTAATCTCCCTAAGCACACTAATGCTTGATTATCCTTCTCAGAGATTCTCTGAGAAGACTAAACTAAATCTTTCCTCTAGAAATTTAGAAACATTACTTCTTTCTTGATATATAGTAGACAAGGAGGGCAATTAACTACTTCTTTGCCTATGCCTTCATTAACATTCAATTATCTCAATTCTCCCTTCGGTCTTCACATTTCCCTTCATGTTTCTAGACTAAGCATCATCAATTCAGTCACACTGCTCTTCCTACATCCTGTTTTCCACATTTCTGATCATTTTGGTTACTTGCCTCAAGATCATATGTAACACTCCAGCAGAGGCTTAAGTGGGAGGACTGAATTCCTTACATTGCTTGCATGAAATACTCTCGCTTATTAGATCCCAGTAAGATGTTGAGCATTTTCATAACACTACAGCACAGGCATATTATGTTAAGATTTGCTTTAGCTCCTAAATAATTTTCTGTAAAACTGCATGCTGTCAGTCAATCCCCATTTCAAATCTCAAAGTTGCTTCCCCTGCCTGGTATTAGCCCTTTCAATCATTGTTACTGAATTGTATCTTTTTTTTCCAGACAATCTTTTAACTTCTTAGGATTTTTGAAAGTTCAGTCCTGTCTTTCAGAGTGCAGCATAAACCTTGAATTTTACATTGCCTAGAAACACAGTAAGCATACTCAGTCCCCTTCAAACCAACAGTATCTCAGCAGTGCCAAAATTCCAGCCTGAACACGAATCCATGTTAGCCACTTTGGTACTGGCTTCGTTCCTACTTGCAGTCATTCAGTGTAAAACAGGGGTTCTTCATGCTTTCTGCCTGGGTGTCCATTTAAGAAATATTACTGTGGCAGACACACAGAATGACTTTGAAACTTAAATACAATCCCAGATTTAAAAAGCATCTGCGTGGACTGCAAAGAGAGGCTGTGAGCATGAGTGGCCTCGTTTGCTTATGTGAATGTTACACAAGGAAACATCAAATGCCTTATTAAAAATCAGTGGAGCTGACATTCATTGCTGCTGCCTGGAAGGCCTGCTATCCTATCAGGACAGGTCACTGACACATTTTGCTGTTTTCCAGGGACTTACATATGGATTCATTATTTATTTCAAGGCTTTTCCAGATACTTAAGTTCTTCCTAAAACACACATCAATATGCACATTCAGACTACAGAAAATGTATTCACGTATTTGAGACCAGCCTTTCTTTCAGCCATATCAGTGTTTGTAGGGAACATTCCAGGATTGATTCTCAAAACCACTTTTCTTCATCTCATGGACTCAAAAACTGTCTTGAAACATGACATCACAGATATAAGTACGTAGGCTTTAAAGTGTTCCCCACCACAAGTGGGCACCTACTACTCAAACGAGCTACATTAAATCTCTGCTGCTTCAGGGAAACCACTACAGGCATTTAGTGAAATGAAAGACCACAAGGCTATTCTGCAAAAGGAACAGGCAAACCGTAGCCCAGACCTACCTAACTCGAAGCTTTGCTGCAAGATGCCAAATGTTACTACAGCTCTCCACATCTCCAAGCAAAAATCCCAAATGGGAAACAATTACCGCCAAAGGGGCAAATCTCCAGGGAAGTCCAGCTAAGGGAGAGCAACTTCATTTCCATGTTCCATGGCATTTTACATCCCTTAAGCCACTGACAAGGTCTGCAGGAGCCAAGATTGTCTCTCTCAGAACAGATTTCACCTCCCAGAATTCAGCCCAATAAAAACTAAGAGAAGTGAGATAGATCCCACAGTGAGACAGACACCCAGCCAGTCTTTTTTGAGCTGCCCAGGCTGCAGCCTCAAAGATTCTGACACTCAAAGCAACTGGTGCATCCAGAGCCTTCAGCCTCTGGAGTCCACCACTGACTTTGATGCCAACCAAGAACAGTACCAACTAGGAAGGACTTGCATTGTTTTCCAGTTCTGCTACCAGCATTCTCCTTGCCTCTTTAGAAAGAAGAGATCAAAGAAACAGCAGAAAGCATCCCAGGATTCCAGCACCATTCCATTCCTTCCTAATACCAAGAGACACTGCAAAGCTCCAATCTAACAGGGTAATACCAAGTCTTTCCCAGTATCAATGCCTGGTAAAGCCAAGCAGTTATTATCCAGCCCAAAGTCTTTGTGGTTTCTAGTTTTATACCTCCTCACTGCTGAGGAGTTTATGCCAAAAAATAGTTCTTTCCATCAGGAGACAAGGCCTTGCACACCAAAAAATTTGTTTCTGATTCCCTAGCAAGAAAATTCAGGAAGTTTTCACCAGCCCACACCACTGAACACTCCCGCATGAAAAAGTTCTTGTCCTCCTCACCCCTGGGATTCAAACACCAGCTTTTCCAGTGAGACAAGCAAACAAGTAAGAATAAATAGCCACAAGAGCCTGATGATAGAAGCTCTGAGTATCAAGGTGACCTCCAAGTTGTAAAATATTACAATATTACTTCCACATAGCACTGTTCATAGGATAAAGTTTCTCCCAAGTCATTTCACATCTCTCCAGTAGACAATAGCTAGTTAATTTATATTTGTACCTTTCAAGTCTCTTGTCTTTTGTAGCACAGTAGAAAAGGCAACTTAATTTAAATAAAGTGAGTATTACTTGGAAAAGCTCCCAAAAGGTATCTCCCTGCTCACCTATGCTTTCGCATCTTAACTGACATGAGAAGACGCATTTTCAGGCTGCCATGACATATGCAAGTCCACTGAAGTCAGTCACAAATCATTTTCTCCGAAGTCATTAACAAAACACATTGAAAAAACAGGACACTGACAATTTTTTGGTTTATCTTCTCCTGTAAAGTATTACCTTGCAGATCTTCTGGGCATGAGCTCCAGATAAACTACCTCCAAATACAGTAAAATCCTGGACGGAAAACAAATTTTCAGATTAGGGAAGGAATCATTTCAGTAAAATGTTGCCAGTAAACAGCATAATTCTACAATGCTCTATATGTGGTATGCTGCTCCAAAACAACCTGACTCCCACTGCGGCCCGCAGATCAGCCCTATTCAACCCAAGCCTTCTTTACAGCAAAAAGACCTTTGATACATATTTGCCAAGGGATTCTGTGTTAAAATCACAAACTTACTATGTCTCATTTGCTTTATTTCACCTTCACAGAAACATTCTCTCTTTCTACAAAGATATGTTCCTCTTTCATGGGCATGATCAATACTGGAGCAGTCTGGAGACATTTCACCTGTGAGGGCAGTCTCACTGCAAGGGGCAGCAGTAGGATACGCTGCAAACAGGCAAAAATCCAAAACTGAAAATATGCCATCATCGTACATTCATGAGTTATGCCTCAAGAGTTGATTATTCTTTTATGGGTGCTGCAGGGACTATGTCAGCCAAAATTGACTGTTGGTAAGCAGTAAGATCTTGAACAACACAAGGCCCAGGGACTGATCCAGAAGAGAAAGGGGATATTGACACCTACTGGCACCAAGAGAGCCCAGAACCAACTTCTGGGGAGCTTCTCTGATGCATTCCTACTGAGTCTTACTCTCAAAGAAGCCCTAAAAACTGTGTGAACAGAGAACAGCATGGCTACAACTAGCAGCTGAACCAAAAAGGAAGGAACATCTCAGGTGGCATCTCAATTTGGATTGGAAATAGGTCTTTAAATATAAACATATTTAAAAAAAAAAAAAGAGAGAGAAAGCTATATCATGAAGGAGCACATTTAAATGCTTTTAATATAAAAACTGCCCTCTACTTGTGTTCTTCTAAAATTAAGGTCTGTGTTCAGCTCCTATCTTATGTTCAGGCCCACATAACAGTGTCCTTCCTTGGAAGAACTACATATCCAAGATAAAAAAGGCAGGGTGTACTACTTGCTCCAAGGTCACACAGCAACAGTCATGTTGGCCATGACAGCAAATTGAACAAAGGCTACTTTGTGGCCCAGAACAGAGAGGCAGTTAATACTGATTTGAAAGAAAGCCTTTCTTTCACTGTGTTAAGACTAACCAAGATAAATCTCTACCTATGGAGTTTCCTCTAAAATATTTTTATATAAAAAGTATATTTTACCATAGAAAGTATATTTTATCTATTTGTATACTATATATCACAATCCCTTCAATTAATCAGAGTTCAAACCTGAGAAACAATTCAAGGTTGCTCAAGTGCCCTCTATCATGAATTCCACTCACTGCAATCCCAGATGACATCTCCAGCAAACAGCCCCCACTCTGCAGCTCGAAACTCAGAAGATGGTTCTCAGAACTCGCAAAGCCCTCCACTGACACTCATGGGTCTCCACACGCCTGCAGGAGCTTATCCACACACACCCATCAATTCCCTTCTCCTTTAATTTACTTTTTGGTTATTAAAAACACATTTCTGGGGGGCTCCTCCAGTCTCTCAGCGTATCAACATCCAATTATGACGAAGTAATAACAGTTTGTTTTTTCAAGACATTCCCACTGGCTCTGCATTCATCACTCGTTTCTCCTCACCCTTATCCACAGCTGCATCCCTCATCCAACAAAGTTTTTAGAAAGGCTTTTCGCTTTTTCTTGTTGGAAGATGCCCTGCTTCCTCCCACGGGATGCTACATCTATTTTATGCTAATTGGCAGAAGGTAAACAGGTACATTACTATACAGCCACACTGAACCACTGTGAGTTTATTTCAAACAATAAGTTTATGCTATTTCAAAGAATAAGTTCATGCCATTTAAAAAACAACAAGCAAAACCATACCTGACTGAAAACATAAGCCAGTCTTCCATTAATCCGTCCACGGCCAGTCACCACACTGTCTCCAGGATACTGCATTGAAAAGCAAATTAATTAATTAAAATAATAATTAAGAAAATCAAAGTAGCAATGACATCCACTAAGTCAAAGCAAAAACTGATTCTCTGAGAGTACTGGTCTTTCATGTTTGTAGTGAGGGCTTCACAAAGATTTCCTCCAGCCCTGTAAAGGAAAACTAGAGGTAGTATCACATATTAGTTTTGTATTAATGTAAAGATTACTGAATTTTGCAGTTTCCCTTCAAATTTCAGCACATCTGGAGTTAAGGAAAATCATGTTCTCAGAGACAGGATATACCTTTTATTAGGACTAGCTGATGTTTTTGAAGGAATGGACACAGCACACAAACCTTTCCTGAGGTGGTGATACGGAGTAGGGGGGTAACAAGCACAACAAAAAAAGTAAAAAAATAGAGTTACAGGCACCTCAGATACTTCAATGTCCCACCTTTTACCCTGCAAATAAGGGAAGAAGAAAGAGCTGGAACAGGAAAAGGAGCCTGTGAATCTTAGCATCTGGTTATCTATGCTGTCTCACTTTTTAGTAAAGGAAGTATATATAAGTCTTTCAAGACAACAGTAGAAAAGGAACTTTACTGGGCAGTCATAAAAGAGTTTCAGGCATTTAAACACTTTTGCATTTAGGAAAGCGGAAAAAAAAAAAAAGTATACTGTGCACTCTAAGGGCAATTTATGCTCGAGGTGATCTGTTCTTGGGAAGGTCATACCAGCCTAGAGACTTTTCTCAGGCTGCACCAGACTGCTACCAACTCTTAGTTCCTGGCACACAAAGCAGCTGGAAACAGTAGTTCCAGCCACTGTCTGCTGCAGATGACTCCTGAAATCCCAAGGAGCCCACAGAGTGAGTACAAGTCTCATCCTACCTTAAGAAAATTCCACGAACTCAGAGAAATTCAATGTTAAACTAATATTCCAGCTCACTGGCCACAGTTACGTCATCTGTTGTTAAACTGCTCTATAAACACAATCTGCAGCTCACTGAAAGGTGAATTCTGAAGGACAATGAAAAAATTAACCCTCTTGTCAGTCTCAGGACTTCACTGCTCCTCCTATCTTTAGAAACAGCAATTTATCATCAGCACTGTGGGATGCAGCGTTGAGTAACACAATGAAAGGCAACACAGCAGTTAATTCAGTTTTCTGGGGAACAGAGTGAAAAATTACTTTGAGAAGAAAAGATGTTTGCTCCTACACTCAGCAAGAGGGGAGAAGGTCTAGCATGACATCCTTCCCAGCACCAAGTCTCTGATCAATCTCCTGGCTACTAAAATGAAAACAACCTTTGCCAGTTCCCAATGCCCCAGCTGCTCATGGGAGAAGCCTGGTGATCCCTCCCTCATCCATAGGACGCAGCTGTGCAACTCAAAGGAATGAGAACTAATGAAGTGGTTTAATAACCACATAAACAGAAATTGTAGTCACGTGCAGCATGGGGCAGCAGCACACATGGAGCAGCTTCTCAGCACACCCCAAAGTAGAACACTCCACAGGCAACAGGGCCTTTTGCTATAGAAGATTCACAGTGAACAGGCATTTAAAAGCTGTGTAGATGTGGTGCTTAGGGACATGGCTTAGTGGTGGACTTGGCAGTGCTAGGTTTGTAGTTGGACTTCATGATCTTAAAGGTCTTTTCCCACCAAAATGATTCTATGATTCCGTGATCTGCTCCAGCCACCTACACATCCCAGCATGCTTGTTTGTCTTTTCTGTATTAAATCACAACAAAATATTCCTCCCATGTTGTCATTTACCAGGCATCAGTGTTATGGTGAGAGACTGGGGAGCCACAGATTTTCCCTCTACATGATGAGCATCATGTACCATGTTGGTTTAGGATACATGGCCATATATCTGAAAACTGCATAAGCAAGCAGATTGCAACTTGCTAAGAGACCAGCATGAATGCTTCAATTTCCAAACATGAGACTTAATGGCCCTGAAGGATCTTATGACTCTACAGTTTGGTAGGCATAAATATGGATCTGAGTTATTTCATCCTGTAACTAACGTTACCTGTAGGGAAGCAGAAGTATCTACCTGTATTTGTTCTTCGTATCTGACATGACTGACAAAGTTGTAACTAAAAAGCTCTGCAGCCGCCATTATTTAAAATACAACTCTAAGACAATATCCAGGGAGGTATTTGAACCAAACAGGTGACCTTATAAAAAAGGTATCAAGTTTAGACAATGCAAAAGTAAACCGTGTAAGGTGTTAAATGGAAACTGAGAGTAATAAAAGGAAATCTGCAAAACAAAAAAACGAAACAAATAAAAGAAACTACATGTGAACAGAAGAGCTTATTTTCAAACAGTTGGCTGGCTAAACAGCTGAGGACAAAGAAATAAAGAGTTATGTGTAATAAAAATACCTTATTCTTATTAGAGTCCATCCCAAAGTCAGAACATCTATGTTCCACAAACATGTCATATTCATCAAAACTGTCAGGGTCCAACAGCAGAAGAATTCGTTCTCTTGCTGTCAGCTTTCCCTGAAACAGAAGCAACAATTAATACAGCTGTCAGGTGGTTCTCGCTCTGTCTACTCACCACCAGCGGATGTATTTTAATCAAACATAGCTTCACTTGATCTGCTGCCTTTGGTCCATTAAGCAACTGCAGGCCTCCAAAGCTGGAAATAGCCTATATAGTGATTATCCTCCTTAAAAACAAACATAATGCAAGCCAGACTTTGAAAAGAAGGCCAACTATTGCAGCAGTGCTACCACAAGATAAAGGAAACAATCTCAGTGTCTTTTCAACAAGATGTAATAGCATCACAGATATTTTTGCCTACACATTTAAACACTGCTATTCTGCTATTAAGGCCTTTGTTCTATTCTTAAACATGGAGCCCTTCCACAGCCAAACCAATCCTTACCAACAGCTCAAGGCTCAATTCACCACGCTCAATATTTGGCTGCAGTAAATGAGAATAAAAAAGGAAATGTGACAGCCTGCCTGCAGGGATTTTCTGACAAAACATTTTGTTCTTTTTTCTGTTGGACACCGGTATAGGCAAAAGCAGCATAAGGGCCAAGAACATCATCAACTGACCAGATATGCATGTCTCTTGCTTTGCACTAATGATGCCATGGAGTAATAAATGATTGCAAAGTTCTTTTTATCTTAACCTTCCAAACCAATTTGTTATTTCCAGCCCAGGCAAGCATCTATCTACAAGGGTCAGGGTACCTGGCTTGTCTTCTTTAGGGGATGGTATGGCCCTGCCTCAACATGATGTTAAAACATAGCTCAGCTTCTCTGCAAAACTTCTGACCAGTAAGTCAAAAAGTTAATGGAAATCAACAAATGCGGGAAAGACTAACATAAGCCATAGACTTAATTTATATAAAACATGACATACGATGTTTGAGGCCCCTAGACAAGCAGAAATGATTGTATATTGCTATGTCAAGTATCCTAAATGTAACTCAGTGAGCCCGTAACTCTTCTCAGATGTTGTATGACTGCAGGAGGGTAACTGCTGATGGGCGAACTGATCATTCATGTAGTCTGCACATTAATGGGTATTACTACCTTCTTGATGCCTACAAGCCATCATGGTACCACTTGGCCCTTGCTCTAAAAAGAAAAGACATCGCAGCAAGAAAAAATAAACAGAAATAGGAAAACTATGTTGCCACTCCCCTCAGCACTGCCTGAATTCTGAACGATTGAGGCCAGAGACTAAAAATCCAGCTGTTGTCACCCTTCCCATCTGCCTCTTCCTCTGCTTTATTTCCTCTCTTCTAGCTCTTTGCTCTCATCTCTTCAAAGATCAGCTGAGATTTGCAGCAGCAGCAGCAGCAAAGCCGAAGCTGTGCTGGAGGCGTGCCTCCTAGCCCAGTGAAGGGGTAGGCAACCCAGAACTTGCCACGGCGACAGCCAGAAGTGACAACTTTTGTCTGTGCTACCCTCGCACACATGCATTACGGCCACGCTGGTGACAAAGCTGATATAAACAAGTTACTCTTTTCTTTCCTGCCTGGAGAAAGAGGTCACGCAGCCTTTAGTGCCGCTTCAGCAAAGCTCCCCCGCAGCAGGGCCTCTGCACCAGACCCTGTGCAAAGCCGCCCCGCGTTCCCAGCACCCCAGGGATGTCCGCCCGCGGCGCG
>NW_010335024.1:0-682 GCF_000700745.2 Antrostomus carolinensis
AAAAAAAAAAAAAAAAAAAAAGGAGCCTTCTGATATGTTTAAGTGTACTGTAGAAGTAACCAGAAAATGTACAACTCAGGCCTATTCAATGCTCAAGCATCTGGATAAATGGAGATTGGAGACTTTGGAAATCTTAGGAAATAAAAAAACTCTAGTAGTACTGTTGTTTCAGACCCTAAAATGGTTCCTGTATTGGCTTCCATGCTTCTAGGACTTCCAGTTTCAGGACAGGTTATTAATCCCAAATTGGCTGTATGAAAAAAAGAACCAATCTAGAAGACTGTGGTAATCTCACAGAATCACAGAAGATGTTAGGGATTGGATGGGACCTTGAAAGATCATCTAGTCCAATCCCCCTGCCAGAGCAGGAACACCTACATGAGATCACACAGGAAGGTGTCCAGTCAGGTTTTGAATGTCTCCAGAGAAGGAGACTCCACAACCTCCCTGGGCAGCCTGTTCCAGTGCTCTGTCACCCTCACCATAAAGAAGTTTTTTCTCAAGTTTAAGCAGAACCTCCTGTGTTCCAGCTTACACCAATTGCCCCTTGTCCTATTATTGGGCATCACTGAGAAGAGCCTGGCTCCATCCTTCTGACATTCACCCTTAACATATTTATAAACATTACTGAGGTCTCCCCTCAGTCTCCTCTTCTCCAAGCTAAAGAGACCCAGCTTCCTCA
>NW_010335024.1:729-1236 GCF_000700745.2 Antrostomus carolinensis
TCCTTCTTGAACTGTGGGGCCCAGAACTGGACACAATATTCCAGATGTGGAGTATCACCAGGGCAGCGTAGAGGGGGAGGAGAACCTCTCTCGACCTACTAACCATACCCCTTCTAATATACCCCAGGATGCCATTGGCCTTCCTGGCCACAGGGATGTAAGCTATCTATTTGCATTTGTTTTGGATGCTGTGCTTAGACTAATAAACCTGCCAGAACCTGAGCTGACTTGTGAGGAGTTCAGTTTAAGACTCATTAGAGTATACTTTGTCCAAACTGGAAGATGAACTGAAATGGGAATTGTTATAGAAGGTATCACAGAATGGTTTGAGTTGCAAGGGACCTTAAAGATCACCTAGGTCCAACCCCCGTTCTGTGAGCAGGGACATCTTCCAGTAGACCAAGTTGTTCAAAACCTCATCCAACCCGGCCTTGAACACTTCCAGGGAGGGGGCATCCACAACTTCCCTGGGCAACCTGTTCCAGTGTCTCACCACGCTCACAGTGA
>NW_010335024.1:1312-7760 GCF_000700745.2 Antrostomus carolinensis
GGCTTCCTTATATCTAGTCTGAATCTCCCCTCTTTTAGTTTAGAACCATTACCCTGTGTCCTGTTGCTAAAGGCCCTGTTAAAAAGTCTGTCCCCATCTTTCTCATAGGTCCCCTTTAAGTATTGAAAAGCCACAGTAAGATCTTCCCAGAGAATTCTCCAACACCATCTCTCTCAGTCTTTCCTCATAGGAGAATTGTTCCATCGCACTGATCATTTCTGTGGCCCTCCTCTGGATCCACTCTTTCTTGTACTGGGGGACACAGAGCTGGTCGCAGTACTCCAGGTGAGCTCTCACCAGAGCAGAGTGGAGGGGCAGAATCGCCTCCCACGACCTGGAGAGGTGACCTCACTTCTTTTGATTCAGCCCAGAATACGGCTGGCTTTCTTGGATGTGAGTGCATGTTGCTGGCTCATGTCTGGGTTTTCATCCACTAGTACCCTGAAGTCCTTCTCCACAGGGCCACTCTCAATCCCTCCATCCCCCAGCCTATATTGATACCAGGGTTGCCCCAACCCTTGTGCAGGACTATGTATTTGGCCTTGTTGAACCTCATGAGGTTCATAGAGGCCCACTTCTTGAGCTTGTCCAGGTCCCTGTGGATGACATCCCATCCTTCAATGTCAAGTGCACCACTCCCCTTGGTGCCATCTGCAGACTTGCTGAGAGTGCTCTCAATCCCACGATGTCATTGATGAAGATATTAAATAGTACTGGTCCCAATACAGACCCCAGAGGAACATCACTCATTGCTGATCTCCATCCAGACATTGAGCCATTCACCACTACACTCTGGATGTGACCATCCAACCAATTCCTCATCCACCGAACAGTCTACCCATCAAACCCACATCTCTCCAATTTTGAGAGAATGGTGTTGTAAGGTGTTGTAGATGTGAAAGACCTTACAGAAATCCAAACAGATGACATCCATATCTCTTCCCCTGTACACTGATGTCGTCACTCCATCATAGAAGGCCACTAGGTTGGTCAGGCAAGACTCACCCTTGGTGAAGCCATGCTGGCTGTCTTGAATCATCTCCCTGTGCTGTATGTGCCTTAACGTAGCTTCTAGGAGGATCTCTTCCACGATCTTCAAAGGCATAGAGGTGAGGCTGGCAGTGTGGTAGTTCCCAGGATCCTTCTTTCTACCCTTTTAAAAAATGAGTCCAGTGTTTCCCTTTTTCCAGTCACCAGGGACTTCACCAGACTGCCATAACTTTTCAGATATCTTGGAGAGCGGCTTGGCAACTACATCAGCCAATTCCTGCAGAATGCTGGGATGCATCTCATCAGGTCTCATAGACATAGTATGTTCATGTTCCTGAGGTGATCTCAAACTTGATCTTTTACTGTAGGAAGGACTTTGCTCCTTAAGTCCCCATCTTGCGGTCTGTCTACTCAAGAGGTGTAGAAGGAGAGACTGCCAGTGAAGACTGAGGCTAAAAAGTTGCTGAGTACCTCAGCTGTCCCCTCATCTTCTACCTGTTTGCCAGTTGTGTTCATTGTGGGGGGTACACTTTCTTTGACCTTTCTTTTCTTGCCAACATACGTATAGAAACCCTTCTTGGTATTATTTGCATCCCTTACCAAGTTAGCTCCAGCTGCATCTTGACCTTCCTCACCCCATTCCTACACAACCAAGCAGTGTCCCTGTGCTCTCCCCGGGGTTACCTGTCCCTACTTCCACTGTCAGGTTCTGTTTTCGTTGACTTGGTGAGGCCAGGGTTTGCCTTCACTTTTGCAAATGGATCTACTGCGCTGGTGTTTCACTGGAACAGACTGCTGTGCAAGATCTGGGCTTAGTGCGCAAAGCTGTGACGCTTGGTCTAACCATAACCTCTACCACCAGCAGTACTGTCATTCTAAGTGTGTAATTGCAATGCAGAATACAAACTTACTGTGCTTAATTTGATTGTACTAAAATTTTGTCTGAGAGGTAGATGGCACTGTAGTTACAGAAATTCTTTCATTTTATCTGATAAGAACAAGTGCTTTAATACCAAGATTAGTGAACTGCTGCTATTTAAGAAAAAGCTATTTCTCTCCCACCCCCTCAAAATCCCTACATTTTTGAGTTGCAACTTCAAGTGAGTCAGGTTATAGTGTAGTAGAGTATATTATGAGTAGTGTTTTGGGGCGGGGAGGGAGGGAGTTTGTGTACATCCTTTACTTTGAGGTATGGATGATTGTGTTTATGCACATGGAAACAGTTCCAAAAGCATGACTGCTTTAGCAACTTCTATCAGGACATTTTACAAATACCGAAGCTCTGTGCCAATGTTATTTTTTTTCTGGTGGAAGTTTAACTCTAGTGTACCCTGTAAAAGTTAGAATTAAAAGAGTACCTGGATATCCACTTTTTGAAAGTTTTCTGTTCTTTTAAAAAGTATCCAACTTCGGAGTAATTTTTTGGTTTTTTTTGTGTTGGGTTCATTGCTACTGTATAGTTTACTTCTGTATGTTGCCATGGTTAAAGCAAATAGGCTTAGTATCTTAATGGCATACAGTTCCTATAATATTATCTGTGCAAGCTGAATGGGGCAAGCAATATGGTGTTGACCTGCTAGAAAAGGCTATTTTAGTAAATTCTGGAGTGGGATTTTGTGTTGTATGCTTTATTAGGAAGAGTCTGGCTAGATACAGATGCCTTGATTCTAGTGCATCGCTTCCCTGTTTCAAGAACCTTAATGAAAGATATTGGAAACTGTATCATTAGACATCATGCTTTACATGATTACTTTATGTAAATTTCAGTAAGGTGCTTTTCTGTGACTGGATAAAGGCAACCTTTTTTGTCATTATGCTTCTTTTATTTCTTTTTAATTATGAATGTCCTTGTTATCAGTCTGTAGAAGCTGCCTAGTGAAATATTTGGAGGAAAACAACACCTGTCCGACCTGTAGAATTGTTATACATCAAAGCCACCCATTACAGTATATTGGGTAAGTATGAAAGCAAAAGTGCAACTAGCTTCACCTTAGACTGTTTCAGCCTCTTTAGTACAGCACAGCTTTTTCCTACATTTTCTTACTTGCTTATCAACATGCTAAACATTTAAAAGGATGGTTGATGGTGATTGAGGAGACATGGAGATCAAACTTTGTTATGAATTTGCAACTTCTTGACATCTGTTAGATTCTTTCAGACTTAAAAGCAAGCAAAGTGTGCACTTTACTGTTTAATTTCTGTGTGAGTTTTAATGGGACTTAGTAATTCCTCATTTTGTACGTTTGGGTCGTAAAACTTAGATAAATTAAACATTTGTAGAAATTATACTTTTACAAAATATGCAAAATAGTTTCAGATGAACAGTGCTTTTCAGTGTCTGACAGAGTAATGAGAGAAATAATTGTCAGCTTTATTGTTCAGTTAATCTTTCAAAGGTCTGTTTAGTTCATAAAAACAGGTAAAAATACGGCAGCAAAAATATTATACTAGTGGCTTTAATCACTAGAATAAAACAGTTTTGTCTTTCATTCTGTTTTGATCACTACACAGAGTGCTCTCACTTCCTGATCTAACATGAATGTGGTATTGTTCATTGTTTTCCTTTTTTTTAATAAGTATTTTGGGGTTTTTTTCTTTTGTTTTCAGAAAAGACATTCCCTTTCATTTTACTGAACTGTAGTAACTAACAGTGATGAAAATCCATTGTGACAATGTGTTTGCACTAGCTGTTGCATATCAAGTAGTGTTTTGCCTACCTTTAAAAAGATTTTGCTTTCATTTGTGGTAGTTTTCAGTGTGGCTCTTCTCTTTCGTTCAGAATCAGGAATTTATTATCGCAAGCTCTATTGGGGTAATGACCTTGCCGCAGCCAAGAGAGACATTTTAAATGTTTCTGATTTTATTTATCAGTTGGAATTCGGGGTAATAATTTGTTTCTTTCAGACAGTGACTTATTTTAGACTGAAACAGAATTTTGTCTAGGTGAGTGGGAATTAAAGTTTAGAATCTTAACCTGCTGCCTTCCAGTTCCAGTGGGATTATTACCTTTCATTTATTTGAGCCACGCTACCTATACAGGCTTCCGAGCTACATAGTGTTGCTCGCAGTTAAAATGTTGACTTTTAAGAGCAAAGAAAAAATTTATTGTCGTGTTCTTTTTCTGTGAGTGTTTTTCTTACATTTTTGGAAAAGCCTAGTAGAGATAACTAAGTAATGTAGGAATGTGAGAAATGAGGCTGTAGGGGTAAGAAACAGGCTGTCCTTGATTCTTTTGAAATACAAAATCAGTTTATCTCAAAGTTGACAAAGAATTTTGGGATTATTAGTGACATACTTGCCTGTATGCAGGATGCTCTATGGGGTGTCATCCTCCATGTGTCCAAGACTATTCCTCCTCAAACTTCCATTGGATTTCTGTCTTAGCCTGTACTTTTTCATAATTTGTTTCATGTCAACTGTCCTCTCTTGTTTGACATAAATACTAATTTGAGAATTTAAGTTATTTTTAGGTGAATTTAGAGATTTTAGTACTGAAACTTCAAGGTAAATGTTTTGAATCATGATATTTGACTTAAACTTTTTATTTTGTTTTTTTCTTGGTAGTCATGACAGAACAATGCAAGATATTGTTTACAAACTTGTACCAGGCCTCCAAGAAGGTAAGTTGTGGTATGACCTGTTTTAGTGGTTGTTTTGCACATACTTTTTTAACACTTACCAAAAAAAAAATAATCAGGTTATGAAAATGCAGAGAGAGGAACTGAGGAAAAATACAATGGAGAACTGTGTTCCTTCATTTTAATTTCTAGTGATCAATTTAATTTCATACTTCTGCTAGCAGCAATTGGCAGGGGATGGTGATGGGAGGAAAGGTGGGACATTTCTTTGAAAAGTATACGTAAAGCAGAATAGTAGTTCAGCTTTTGAATGCTGGCACACTAACTCCTTTGTTCTTATTAAAATGTGTACTTAAACCTATTGTGCCAGCTTTCTAGTATTGTCAGAGGTAGACTGTAATGCAGAACAGCTTTTAGTTTCAGTGAAGTTTCTGCTACTTTGTGAGTCCTTTCTTAGGAGGTAACTTTTAATTTGTTTTCATAATCCTCTTTGAGACTGAATCTGTTCAAAGAAATAAGTACTTTTATAGTAACTGCTCAGTAATTTTTTGTCTTAATATATGTTACAACTTTCATTTAAATAGAGTATCTTAATCCTTTTAAACTGCAAAACCAGAACATTCTCAAACATCAATAAGATTAAATAGATTATTTAAAAATTACCTCTAGTATACTGAAAAGCAGAACTATAAATGAAAATTCAAAAACAATGCCTTGAGTGAAATATTGTGGGAGGGATTCAAAATAAGGTATAGTATTTAAAATACTGTCTCATTCTAATAGGAATGCTGTAATAGTAGCTATACAAATGATTTTGTAGCATTCTGACTTTGAAGAATACAGGCATGACCTGGTAGAATACCAAAGATAAAAGAGTAATAAATACTGACAATACTGCTACTTGTTGGCAAGCCTGTCTCACTTAAGAGGGAAGGGATTTGGAATAACTTCGTAAATATTGCATTAGAACTTTATTACAGGGATTAATATTTACAATTTTAAACAGCGGAAATGAAAAAGCAAAGGGAATTTTATCACAAACTGGGCATGGAAGTTCCAGGGGATGTCAAAGGGGAGACATGTTCTACAAAACAGCACCTAGATTCCCATCGAAATGGTAAATGGTCCTTTTTATTTATTCTGTCTTGGGTGGGTGACAACTAGTAAATTGATGAACAGACCTGTTGGAGGTATGTGCCTAGTTGGTTTATTACAATCACAATTGTTTTATAAGACTGCACAATACAGTGAGTGTAGGATTGTAGCTTTGTCCCTTATTTGTGCACATAATTTTTTAATTTTTTAATTATTTTTTTAAGCTGGTCATAGCATGTTACTTTTGGTGAAAATCTCCATAATAGTGCCTACATGGGGACTCTGAAATTACCCGGCTTCTGGGCTGCTAGCAGTTGAACTGAAGGTTGTGTTCTACGTATTCCTGTCTTTCAAGTGTATTCTACGTATTCCTGCCTTTCATGTGTGTTCCCTAAGCAGATAAGCACAATTTAGGAAAAGCAAAGTTTATTTTATATTGCAGTCCTGAGCTGTGCTGTTTTAATCATACTAGCATTACAAGCTGCTGCTGTTGTCCCATATGTCTGGTTTCTTGTCTAAGGTGAAATGAAAACAGATGAAAATTCAAACAAAGAAACTTCTGAGGAAAAACAGGAAGAGGATAATGACTACCACCGAAGTGACGAACAGGTGAGCTCATACAGCATGTGTTAGTTTTATCTTGTATTTTAGCTTTAGTGCTTTGGTAAGCTAACAAAGAAAAATAACTGTTTCAGGCTACTATTTTTGTCCTCTGATATGAGCAAGATGCAGTGTTGCCCAATGCTTTTGTGTAAGCATGAGTTTCATTTTTAGGCTTTAGCAGG
>NW_010335024.1:7783-10838 GCF_000700745.2 Antrostomus carolinensis
TAAGATTTCATAGTTCTGACTGTCTGTTTTATTCCAGAGTATTTATTTGCTTTCAAAACAAAGTCGTGTTTTTTGACCCCGCCTTGTGAAGGCATGTATCCCAGTGTTACTGTGATACATTGAGCTGGATATATATCAATAATTAGGAATAAAACCTTTTGCACTTTTACCAGCTTACTATTTATTTTGTTTTAAACCTCTAATACTAAGACAGTGTTAGACTTATACTATAAAAGTAGTATGAAACACAGGAAGTTCATAATTAAATTTTAAACATTTGAAAGTGAAACCTCCTTTTAGGATAAACAAACCATCCCTTTTATGTTTTCCTGTTACATGTGTGCGGATTAAATTAAACTTGGATTAATTTTCTTTTCAATTATAACATAAGGGAACTTTGAAAAGGGTTGTACCTAGTACTAGATCCTCTTAGTGCATAAAGTAAATAATCACAAAAAGCTTAGATTAAGTAATGAATAGCTGGATGAGAAAAGAAATGAGAATTGAAGCATAGAAATTAGAGACACCTTTGGGGGAATAATCTTTAGAATTTCTAAAATTTGTTACGTCACTTGTATCCATTCTTTTTAAACTTTATCTTTTAAACATGTGTTAAAATTCTGTTTTAAACTAGGTTTAGCAGTTGCATTAAAAGTAAGAAATTGTGTTAGAAGTAATCATTAAAAATTGGCAATGGTATTCTTACTGTTTATCTTACTCCAGCTTTTGAGATAGGGTCCCTTGAGCTATGGGCAGCTTATGAATTTGTACTGGAGAAGCCTTGTTCAAACATGAAAAATTTTTTTTTGAAGTTTTTTGTCTAGATCCATTTTGATTGCAGTAGTGCTTATCACTAAACTGACAAGATGTTAGAAAATATTTTCTTTAATAGGATTACAGGCATTTTGGTTTAAGGAATACTAGTCCTGTACTTTTTAACTTTGTTGTATTATAAAAATTGCATACGGAGTACTAATGAGGACTGCAGAAAATTCTTCCAGCCAACCCCGACTGCTTGCTTTTTCCCCGAAGGTAAGCATCTGCTTGGAATGCAATAGCAGCAAATTGCGTGGATTGAAACGAAAATGGATTCGCTGCTCAGCACAAGCAACAGTCTTGCATCTAAAGAAGTTCATTGCCAAAAAACTTAATCTTTCTTCTTTTAATGAGGTAATATATATATATATATTTTTTAATGAATTTGCAGATATAAATACCTTATGAAAAGTATGGGATTGTTCCTTTGTGAAAGAATATGTTTTAGTCTGATTTTATTTTCAGAAAAACGAAGCATACACCATTTCTTGAATTGCATGTTACATAGCCATTTTCATGTCCTGTCTTGGGTCTCTACAGGACTTGCCATTTACTTTGCAGTACATCTTTTCACGTACATATAGAAATAGTTGAGCTAAAAGGCTTGGTTATATGCTTCCATGTGTATTGAAATAGACTCTGGCAAGGTGCGTTGTTTGACAGCTTGTAGTCAGGTGTACTCCACCCCTTCAACGATTTCACACTGAGTGCAGGGGACAGGCAGTAACAAACACTTCAACACACTACTGAAGCCCAGCTTAAGAGAAAGCAGCACAAATATTTTGTTCCTTTCCATGCTCTCAGTGAAGCTGAACCCAAAGTGGCTGGCTATCATGAGCAGAGTGTTACCAGATACCTACTTTTCCCTTCCTTTGCAGGGAATGCTTAGAATCAGGGGAAGAATTAATTGGTGAAAGATACAGAAAGAAAGGCAATTCTTTGCACTTCTAGTTCAGATTCAAATTTAACAGTGGTGAACATATGAATGTAACCTCTGTTTACCACTTTGCTGTCTCTTGGTCACAGTCTCAATTGACTCAGCTTGACATTTCCCAACCCCACATTATGTCACTGATTCATTGAATTTCAAAAAGACTTTTCATTCAAATCAAATCATCTGCTTTCCAGTCCAATCTATCAACACATTTCTGCTCAAACTTTTCAACAGTCAATTTGCATCTGTATAACTCTTCCTTCCTAGCTTCTGTACGCTTCAAACTGACACTTTGTGTTATAGTTGGAGTATGTCCCCAAACTCTGCTAGTCTTCCTGAAACAAAACTTTGTCTCTTGTCTTTTCCTCAGCTGGCTTGGAAGTGGTTGAATCCTGGTTGTAGCCCAGCAGCAATATAGCTACCATCACTGTTCAAATGGGATTTTTTTTTTTGGGGGGGGGGTGTGTTTAAGCACTCCATTCCACTGTATCAGTCTATTATTTAACAACCTGCTTGGCTTTTACCGAATGAACAAACTTTCAGGAGTACTATTTACTTCTGTGCCATCCCTCCCTTCCTTCTTAAAGAGTACGTAAATTGTGGTGTAATCAGTGTACCAGTACTAAGTAATGGGTAGGTAGTAGAAAGAATTAAGCTTGTGGGCACTTGGGCACTTGATTGCTATAGGCTATTGCAGCTTTGAGCTGTTGTCAATTACATAAGCCATGTTAAGTGTCTGAGCCCATTCAGACCTTCTGGGTTGTGTGGTAAAGCATTGCTAATATAAGCCACCTTGGTGGAACTGTTTTCATGCATGTTCCCTGTTTTAGTCATGTTGAGCTATGCTATTGTAGTTCAGCTTAGTAGTAGTCATATGATCCTCATGTTTTTATGTTTATATCCTCACTGTTTCTAATATTAAGATCTTTCAACACAGATAGAAAAGTAAAAATAGCTCTTGAGTATCTACAGAAAACCCATAAAAAGTAGTGTATGAGGGAGATGGCAGACAGTTTTTCGTTTGTTTTGTTTTGCTTTTTTTTAATGTATCCTTGTAGCAGAAAGCCACCAGCTGGCATTAGGTAAAAAATTTTCATAGGATGTTGAATAACAGAGCTGTCTTTGAGATTTGTGAGTTCTGTCTCCTTGATAATTGTATCGGGCCTTTTAAAAAAAACATATAAAGCTTTTAGGAAAGGGTGTTAGTATTGCTTGGGAAGTGAAATCAAACAGTTAAGTCCGGTTCTTGCAGTATGTCCTACATAGGCACAGACATGGGCACTTTTTTTTGAAAAAAGTCACTCT
>NW_010335024.1:10860-28256 GCF_000700745.2 Antrostomus carolinensis
CATTTTAAGACAAACAATTCCAGTGTCTTCAGAGAAAAAAAATCTTGTCAAACATATGTAGTATTATCTGAAATACGTTGTTTCATGTACTGTGTCACGGTGAATTAACTGTCATCTTTGCTTTGTCAGCTGGACATATTATGCAATGAAGAGATTCTTGGCAAGGACCATACGCTCAAGTTTGTAGTTGTTACTAGATGGAGATTTAAGGTATGACACAGTGGTTCCAAGTAAATCATGAAGTGGCCAAATAAAATGTTTATAAAATAGGCATAAATTGAAACTATACTGTAGTAACTGCAAACTCAATAAAAGATACTTTAATAAATATCTAGTATAGCATCCTTAAACATGAATTTTGTTTCCAAGAAAATGAAGGAAAGGGAATATAAGTGTTAATCACAAGGGAAAAGGGAACACTGCATTAACTGTCAAATTGTTATCAAGTTTGGCAAAGGAAGTGGAAGCCTCAGGAAAGTATTATTTTTATCAGGTAAAACTGGTTTTAATCCACGCAGGTGGAGAATTTGATTGTGACGCAGAAAAGGCAGAAATTTTCAACACAGTTCTTTCTGTGGCTCAAGAATGCTGTTTCACTTCTAAAGGAGAGGCAGTAATTGCAATGCTTGTCTGCCTTAGTTAAAGAGCAGCATTTAGGAGGCATAAACAAGGCTGGTTAAAAATGTTTGAGTAGATCTTTGACTTACTTACTGTGGTTTCTTTAAACCACTTCCTTGAATAGTAAACAGTGGGGCATTTATTCTGAGTATTAATTATCACATTAATAATGGCAATTCAAGTGAAATGGGTATAACAATGAATTGCAAAATTGAGCACTTAGAAGGCAAGTCACACCTACAGAGTCAGTGTACACGTATTTGGGGATATTTGAACTAGGAGTTAGTATTCATAATGGACAAGCAATGCAATCTGAGCTTACAGTGTGCGTTGATGCAGAAGCACATGATGGCCTTGGATGCATATCTAGAAGAGGTGCAGGTGGGAATAGGAAAGCATTTTTCTGTCTTTGTGTAGAAAAATAATTGACTTGCATAAGAGTCACGGGACAGAAGTCAGTGGTCAGTCTTCAAAGTGCAGGGAGGTCACAAGTGAAATCCTGATGGAATCTGTTTTGTGTGATACTACGGAATGACCTGGAAAGAGAGTTGAGTCGTGCAGTAACAGTGCACTGATAACACTGTGATTATTTAGGATGGTGAAGAGAGATTGACAAAGGGTTGAAGCAAATATTTACAGTTGTGAGTGACAGGTGATTAATGAGCACCTTAAGTTCAATGTAGGTAAATATGTAGGGATACAAAGCAAACATTAGGCATTGTTACAGGGGTGAAAAAAAAAAGAGAGAACCAAACAAAAGCATCACATTGATGTGCATCTGTACAAGCCTACTATTCACTTTCATCATGGAAATGTATGCAATTGAGTCACATGACAAAGGGAACTGTAAACTGCCTTCTCAAGTGAAAGATGTGGGGGTTGTAAAGTGAAACAAGTGAAAGAGGAAGGAGGTCCAGAACAAACAAGAGGAAAGTTGTTTACATGAGACACAGAACTCCTTGGTGCAGGATGTTGTGGATGTTAGTAGTTCACCTATTCATAAAAAAGCAGTAGTTACATTCACAGAAGAAGAATCAAGTGAGAGCTGTTAAATATGAAGTACCACATGCTCTTATGCTGCTTTGTAAACATACACATTTCTCCCTTACTGGGAATGGATTTTCCAGGTTAAACATACCTGGTAGAACTGCTCTTAAGGTGATTGGTTACTGGGACAAAAGGGAAGACTTAATCTCCTGTTTGAGCTGCACAAATGGAATTGCATCTTGTCTTTATCTTGGTGAAATTTTGATAGTTCATTTAAGCTTTAGTTTATGAAACAAAAATTTAGCTTACTAAACAGATTAGTTCTGGTTTTGTTTCTTAATTTATCTGATATTTCTGTCTTGCAGAAAGCACCTCTACTGCTACATTACAGACCCAAAATGGACTTGCTGTAAGAGTACTTTATTGTCCTTCTGGACAGAGTTTTTTGCAGAGACTATCATCTGGCACCTTCTTAGTGCATCACTAATCACATGACACAAACCAGCTGAATAATTTTGGAATGCTGTAGTCCTTTCAGAGTGGACTGTCCTGAATATTTCTTCTAGGGATGTGTTACCTAGATTGTTGGACAGAAAATATTTATACTTTTTTTGTATGGAAGAAAGAAGTTGCAACTCAGCAAGACACTACCAGCACTAAGTTTACAAATACTGAAAACACTTCACAGTTCCATGTAACTCAGCCTGATTTATCTCTTAACAGTTACACCGAAATAAGTTGGAATGTTGTAGGGTGGTTTAAAAATGTTGCTTTTGGCACCAACTTGCATTTAGTTACTTTTTACATTCTGAATCTTTAAACACTGTATTTTTGCAAAGTATTACTGTCTTACATAGTGTGCCTGATTTCATTGGCTTTATTCAAATTGCATTGAACATACACAATGACATAGTGACTCATGATAATTTATTATGCTGCATTGAAAACTTCTGAAAATCTGGGAAACCAGTAAGTTTGTAATTTTTGCCCAGTTATTGCTCTCCCTCATTTTGTGTTTTAGTAAAGTTTTGATACTCCCATATGTATGTTGATTTGGTAAGATTAATAGAAATAATTTCAGTTGATTTTAATGTGCCCTGGTATTTTGCTCTGGCATAAATTGCACCACATAATGACAGATGCTAAAAAAGTGCTAGATTTGTGAACTTCTTAAAAAATAAACATTTCTTATGTAGTTGTGGCTTGCAGAAATCAGTTTTTAATTTAGAGAGGATTACCTCTCACTAGCTATTGAAACACTGGCTCTTGGGCAACTTTGGGTGTTATTGCACAGTTTTCACTGATTAAAAATTCCTCAGACCATAATGAGCAATTTTATAGTTCCTTTACCTGTTTTCTTATTGAACCATAGCTTTTTCTTTCGCACAAATTCCTAGCTGTCTTGGTGTGGGAGGAGAGTCAGACAAGATTATTTTAGCAACTTCTGACCTTAACTGATAATTTTGCTTGCATCAGCCCTAATAGATGCAAGGTAGTACATGTGCATGTATATATGTGTGCATACCTGTATACACATATATAACTATATATGTCGTAGAATGCACCCTGAATACCACTTAGCAGGCTTCACTGCACTGTTTGTAAGGCTTTTTTAAATAATTGGCTTTTTATAAGCAGTATTTGAAAGTGATTTCTGCAAGCTGTACACAGTATAGCGTATATAGTATGACTGTGAGAATATTTGTCTGGCACTGGTGTCAAGTGACTGAAAACTGACTATGCCATATTATTGGCAGCTGGAAATAGTTAACCTTCTAATTTTTGCAAGAGTTTTCCAGTCAGCTGAAAATGCTAGCTTCTATTGCTATTATTAAAACCTATTATAATTTCTTTTTTTTGATAAATTTTCTTTGGATAAGAACAGTTTATTGTTTGCCTGTAACTGCTCTGCTTCTTCTAGCTGTGCCCTTCTGCTAGAAAGTATTACTTAGTACTTAACAGGAAGCTGGTACTGCAAGAGGTTTATCCAAGCATTTTAATTCCTTTTCCTCTTCTTGAGTTTTCAAAGCACCGCATTCCTCAGCATGTGTCCCATAATTCCCTTCTTTGAAGACTTCAGTCCTCCTTTTTCAGCTCTGCTGCTGCAGAAAGTGTGCTCCATCTTTTGTTACCTTTAAAATCCTGATTTTTAATTACAGTCACAGATGTGAATGGGAAGGATATCAAAAAGTACACAAGCAGAGAATAAAAGGGAACCTACTGAACTGTGCAGATGGAAGCAAGAGCCACACAAAGGCTAAAAAATGCTGCTGTCCTTGCAGATGAGGTTATAGGATAGCTGTGTTTGAATGTGTGTGTTAGGCAGAGCTCCTTATCCGGGCTGGGTGTCTGGGTTTGTGTGTGTGGGGTGTGCATGCATGCATATGAGCAGTTGATTAGAACTTGGCTCTGGTTTTGTCTTACTATTCGTGGACTCAGATGCCTGTATTTTAGCTTTTTTTTTCTGTCTTTAACATTACTCAAACTGTCAGAACAAATGAGAACATGGGTTTACCATTTTCATAATCTTTTCATGAAACAGTGAATGCAGGTGATATGGATGTGCACACAAACTGACATACTGGGCCATTCTGGAGCTGTTAATGTGGTCGTTTCTGTCCTAGTGCAAATAAGGGACTGGCTCTAGACAGTGAGGCTCTGAGAGTATGCACAGGGCTTGAAGTGACTGCCCTCTGTGCACCTTGAGCATACACTTGGCACTGACTGTACCTGACGTAAAATTAAAGCTGCCAGACAGCATTCTGATTAATCACCTTAATCAGTGTGTGTGTGTGTGTGTATATATATATATATATACACACATATATATGTATATATATATATACATAAAAACAACTATGTATATATATGTGAGATCTGTCTACCTCAGAATATGTGTACTGCAGAAACTTTTTGTGCTACTAGATACTGATGCAGTGCTATTAAAGTACATTGGAATTTTAGTACTCTCCTGTGTACTTGTGCAGCTGAGAAGTTAGTTACGAGCACACAAATTCAGAAGCCTTTCAAATCTATCTCTTGCTTTAACAATCTACAGTACAGAACATATATTTATAAGCTGATACCCATCTTTAGAATCACTTGAATTTGTTATGGTGCTATCAATGTATTGGAAACTGTTTATACCTATATGGATCTGTAAATTCAAGCCTAGTATTCATACCTACAGCTCGGGGTTTTTTTCTCATAATTGTGTGTAACTGCTTTTTTAATGTGTTTAATCTGAGAAAACCTCACCAGTAAGAAGAAAAAACAAAAAAAACACCAAAACAAAATGAATACAAAACCACCCAGTCATTTTTCTAAATCACATGTCACAGTGTCTTTGCTGCAGAAACTCTTGCCCTCGGGAGGGATGTGACTGTGTCTAGACCGTATGTTTATTTCCTTTAGCCTTACTGAAAGACTACAGTGCAATTGAATTGAGGTCAGAGGGAGGTCTCCTTTGGGTCAGAGCCTTGTTTCACTTCTGTGAAGCTCAAGAGACATTTAATTTATATCAAGATTGTATTGGATAAAATAACCCTGATACTGTTCAAAGTTGGACTAGAAACTGGACTCAGCATAGATATCTCTTAGGCCTAGTGAGATCATGTTAGTTTATTTTGGCTTTCATGAAGATGCCATTACTGTGAAGTAGTTTTCACAATTGCTTACGCTGGTAAATAGTTGCAGTAAAGAAATATCTTGTTGCTTTATCCTCAGCAGCAGTGAGACTGATGAATCACCCAGCCTCAGAGTCTCATTAAATATAGTTTCATTAAAAATAGATAATTCAGATAGAATATATAATATTGAATTTAAATAAGATTCGGGGTTTAAAATTTTAACTTTATAAAATTATTTATTCTATTTTAAGCCTTCTGTCTTATTTTACCATCCAATTGTTTTTGGTTTCAGTGGTCCAGCTTTATTTACGGGCATATAAAATAAAATTGTAAGATGTTTTTACAAGCTTCTTCCTTTTACATTGAGTTTGAGTAGCTTTTATTTGTATGTTTTTGTTTTGTATAAAGAGCATTACTTATGCTTTTGTGCAATAGGTTTGAAACTTGCATTTATTAGGCTTATGTTTAAATTGTAAATGTAGCATCCACTTACCATTAAATTTAAAAGGAATGTAGATGGCTTTTCTTACTTGTTGACATGGAGTTTTATTTGGGGCTATTATTTGGGGGGTGTTGGTTTTTGATTTGTTCATTTTTTTAATTTTATGAGTGAAGTGTGGGATTTAAATTTGTGTCAGTACAAGAACTGTCTGTCAGCAATATTTTAAAATAAATGATCTTGCAAGAAACCTTAATGTGAATTGTGGAAGCAATTGGCAAGACTTGCAGCCTATTTGAAAATGTTTTGTGACATTGTTATGTCTGGTATATTTGTGTACCATCAAACCTGGGAATAGTTATTTTTATTAGTTATGCAATAGTATAAACAACACTATCACCTCTGGGGATCTAGGACCATGAAAAATATCAGACTACAACTATGATGGTGCTATTTTTTTCCAATAGGCTGTAAGCCTTTAAAAGCTTATCTGGCTATTATTGTCTTTATAACTGCATAGTTAGTCAAAGGAGTTTAATCGAGTTTTTTTCTATTGGATGGTAAAAATAACCATACATGCTATTAAAATAATATGGTAAAAATAACCATACATGCTATTTTACAGCATTATGCATCTTACCATTGAGCTAAATATAATAGGAAAAAGCCAACCAGTCTGTACATCGGCAAGATGAATCTTAATAGGTACTTAAAATGCATCTTGTACAGAAGGCTTGACTGTACAGAAAAATCAAGTTTCTCTTATTTCCTCAGGTAGTCACTTCAGTTTGAGGTTTCACTGGAAATCTTAATGCAACCTGTGCTTCAGTTAGTCTACCTGAAGTTGATAACAGGGCAAAAAATTGTCCCATACACTAGAATCTCTGTGTAAGATACAGTTGACTGTAACTAAGGTCTTGCAATCTCTTGTTGAAGTGGAAGGTTGCAGAGAAGAGAACAACATTAAGGAACATGGAACAATGCTTCAACCTCTGCTTTAATCAAAACTCACCATCAGTATAAAACAATTCCTAGAAGGAACTTGCATTGTGTATGAAGTCAACAGGAATGTTTTACTGTGGAGTTATGCTTTATTTATATACAAATTAAAGTTCTGGTCCTGCTATTTGATCCATGTTTGATCATCCTTAGGGCTTCTTGGAAATGTGTCCAAGCCACAGTGACCTGTCCAGATCCTAGTGGTAGGGTAGGAACTAAATGTCAAATTCTATGAACACTTATATTGGTAATTTGACCAATAACGTGGATGGTTCCACAGAAACTAGTGGGATCATTCACACAATTGCTTAGGTGTGGCTGGAGGTAGGAGCCCTGATTTTTGAATACTGATGTTCCAAGTTTTTGTGGGTTGGTTTGTTGTTTTATTTAATTTAAAACTCAAAGCATTAGTTTAATGAAATCTTGAATTCAAGTGACTTATCTGGGCAAAAGGAGAGTTTGTTCTTTCCTTCCACAACAAAATTATTTTACAGTTAAGGGACAATAAGCCAGTGCAACCACTAAGCCTTTATCCTCATATGTGGCATAATAAAGATTCTGGAACTGTCACATTGTAAAACCGTATTTTTGGCTTAGCTTCATTTGAAAGTTTACAATTTTTTATGCTTTGTGTTGCTGTGTAATTTTTGTACTATTGGTGGCTAGTTTTGTCTGAATAAACCTTTTGGGATTATTGCTTAATGTTTTGATTTTATGGTAGTGAAGCTTGTATCCAGTGTTTTGCCAATTAATATTATATGCTTGTTAATAAAAGCAGAGAAACTAACTGAAATACTGTCAGGCTGGAAGTTATTGTCCTATTTTTCCCCAAGAACATAAGGAACTAGCTGTCATAATATTGTAGCACTGAACACGCACAGCATGACTGAAACAGTGGTGGTGTAGCATTGCATTGCTTTGCCATAATCGGCCTTTTACTCAGAACACTAGCATGGCCCAAAGTATTACTCCACTAGACAGAATGGCAGTAGGTCTGTGACAAGAGTGTGGCAAATTAACTGCTAGTTAGGAAACAAAATGGCTTCAGCGACAGAGAGGAAAAACAGTTACCTTGATGTCTTTATGCATCTGTGGATAGAAAGGTACTTACCCTCCTTGTATGTGTTACATTCAATCTTACACTTACCTGGTGATATTGATGTGCAGGGAGGAACTGCAGCATTCTGGAACACAGACATACAGTTAAACACATGCCAAATGGAAAAGCATATGCACACAACCTCTAATTTAATTCTGATTTATTTTGGTGAGTTGCTAGGAGAAAAAAGGGTCTCTTACTTTGATTAATGAGCATAGTAGGTTTTGCCTTTAAAAAATTGGTCTGTTGTGGAATTTAACAGACATTGGTGCTTGCTGTCTTCATAACTTCAAAGGTTTGCGGTTTTTTTTCCTTCAAGATCCCTGATATTTATTTTAGTACCTGAACAGATCAAAGGTATGGAGGAATTGTAGGTAAAATTAATTTAAATGCCTAGTCAAGATAATACATTAAAGCTGCAGAGCAGATGCTATAGGAGCTGAATTTCTTGCAGTATCTACATGCAGTAATGCAAATTTCTATCTTGTGAACTGCTCTATACATACTGGGGGGGCAGGAGGAGCTGCTTTTGGATTGTTAGGAACTGCAAGCAAATATGGGCTGGTGTGGAGTCACATACACCTATTTCCTATTTACACTGGTAGTACCGGTTGTCCTGAGGAAACTAGACATATGCCACTTACTAGCTTCATTTACATACCCACATGAGAAACTTAATGGAGAAAATTCCCTTTGGCTCTGTGTAGTCACTTAAAAGTGAATAAATGTTGGCACTAGTTGAGCAAGTGCTACATTTTCTTCATCTTCCATACACTATTAGTGGTTCTGACGCTTTGCTGAACTTTGTGCTACTGACTACTTCCATTTATCTGTGAACTACCCAGTGATGGGCCTGGCTCAGCCTGCTTCTTTCCTTCTTGCATTTTCAGGAATTATTACAGGAGCATGGAGAAGATGTTCTTAAATGGAGAGGTTCTCTTCATGGAGTGTGGTTACAGATTTTCTGACCTCTGTAAATGCTGGCGTAGTTAAGAGATTACAGAAGCTTTCTTCTATAGAAGCAGAGTGCTGCACACAAGTTGTGGACTCCAATTGGCACATATATAATGAAGAAACTGCTCAGGTTTACAGGAGGAATGACTCACTTAGGAATGATTAAAGCACCACCATCAGCATCTGTTGTGAATGTGATCTTTGAAATAGTTGTGGCAAAAACTGTTTTGTAAATCAATGTTTTGTTTTGTCCCATGTAAAATATCCTTGTGGAATTTCAGATTCTTCTCTGGCTTTGAGCTGGACAGAAAAAATAACTTCTTTGATGTTTTAACTTTTATTACTTTGTGTTAGTTTGAAATGGGTTGTTTAGACTGCAAAACATTGTGGAAAATCTAAACAGCAGAAATATGTGATGGAACCAAACTAACTCCCCGCACTACCCGAAGTCAGTGCTAATGTAATAAATAAGAGTAATAGTTGTGTTAGCTATCCCTGAAAGCATAAACTTACCCTGCAGCTAATAGCAGCCAAATGCATTTTTTTTCTCCAGTGGTAATTCAACATGAGGAACTCTTAACTGGTATTTCTTATTTTATATGTAACTGATATTTTTCTTATTCCACTGATTGAATATTCTGCTATAAAAATCAGTACTTATAAGTGAAATCTTTGTGCAATGCCTTCCTCAGGGTTTCCCTGAGATTTGAGCTGTCAGAAAAAAATAATCCATATTAATTGAATATGTGAACTTAAAATAGATTAATACAGCTGTTAAACTCTGGTGTAGACATAGTGACTCAGGATTAGATTGATCTCAACTCGGTTAAGCTTAATCCAGTACCACATCTGAATAAGTGTCTGAATAGAGGTATAATGCAATGCAACTCTGTGCACCTTTATGCAGAAAGTCCCTGCTTGTCTTTAACATCTAACATGGACCTAACGTAGCTTTTCATTTCTTGATTTTTTTTTTCCAAGCTTCCTTTTGATTAGCCTTTCTGTGAGAAATTCAAGCAGTGGCCTGGCCTTAGTGGAGAAAAAATTTTTCAAGAGTACTCTGGGAGATTCCTCTACCAACGGTAAGATGTGGGCCACATGTTAAATGTGTCTAGTCTTTCACATGACAATATTCTTCAACTTGTACTGTCACTGTGTAGAGGTGTTGCATTGATGGGTTTGAATTAGACATGTCTGTGCTTTGTTTGTTATGATTGTATGTTGATGTATCCAAACATTTACCATATTCATGAAAATAGGAACAAAACAAAAATCCAAGCAACTGTTTTCAACAGGAAGACTGACTGGGTGGTTTTACATGAGGGGATGCTGCCTTTACAGCCTTGCCTCTTATTTTCTGCCTCTGCCTGTAGCATGTAATTGTTCCTTTGCACACACCTAAGGGAAGGGAAGCTTTGTTTTCATAAACGTCTTCAAGGCTGTTTAGTTAGTTAGCTTCTTCCCCTTTGATACAAAGCTCACTGTCCCTTGCCTGAATTTTGACTCCTTCGTTCAAGAGAACACAAAGCCTTTGATTCTGGACGCTCTAAGGCTGCATCACATGAATGTCTCCATTGCTGTTGTGAAAAAATGGTGCCTGCTGATGCAGAAAATCATGTCTGATTCTGGGCTGTTCTGCTAATTCTCAGCAGACTGCATAACAAAATTTCTGCTTTGTTATGTTTCATAATACACTATATTCTTCAAATTATTTTTGTGTTACCACTTAAGCAATGTCTTTGTAACCAGGTGCAATGGATTGTGACAGCATTAGTTGGATTATTGTTTTAAACGTGTTTTGCTGATTCTGAGAGTGCCTGGAAAGAGACTGATGGTATAGTGGTGAACCTTAATATCAAATAGAATGTATTCTCTGGTCCTGTTATACATCCTCTGGAAAAGATTCCTTTCTCTTCTTCATTTCAGCCTTAGAGTCTACAGCTGCAACATCTGAGACCTGATGATTTCCACTGTTTCCTCTGCTCAGCTTTGAGACTGTCTCTGGATTTTATTGCAGCAATGGGTATTGCTTGAAAATGGTGATAATGCTGGTTTGAAGCAAAGATACTGAGTAGTTGTTTCTGGACCCTCTACTATTGGCACCTCAAGAGGTCTTGTGTGTCCTGACTTGAGACACAACTGGCTTCTTATTCTGGAGAAACAGTCTCCTCTAGTCTCCCTAGAAAACAAGCAGTCCTAAGTCTGCATGATTTTTTATATGACAGGGACCGCTTCATGACTGCTCTCTTCAGGAGCTTTCAGGTTTAGAGGATTTTCATTTTCAGACAAGGTTTACATAGTTCTACTCTGGTTCACAAAGTCTTATAGAAACTTTGCTAGTTTTAGTCAGTATGACTAGAGGCTTAACTCATGAAAAGAGTTGCTAGCACGGGAGTTTGAGTTTTGTGATGGGCAACTGTGGTATCTCACATTGCCCTGCAGAAAGTTGACAGTTCTGAGATACTAGATGGCTCCCTTCAGCATTTTCCACAGCTGGCTGCATCTCAGGATCATGGGCCTGATCTCTGGGGATCCTGCTTAGCGAAATGTGCTTGTGGGTTGACTGGCTTTGTCTCTATGATGGGGCAGCATTTCTTGCTGAATATGAGGAGGCCTGCTCAACTTCCTTCATCTTTCCCTGGTCGCTTACTCAGATCTATGATCTGTTTGATGCTGCAGTCTCAGTACATGCTTGTTCATTAGAGTTGACACTTGTAGTAGAGCTGTTCTGGCTGCAGTGACAGAGTGACCAGCATTTCTGCTGAGTACTATGAAATGAATTAATCTGTTTGTCTTTTTCAGGCTTCTTGAATGTCATAGCATATGAGAAACCCTTACAAGCAGCCAGTTTGGTTTGGGGGTCTTAGGATTGAAGTCCCTCTCCCTTATTGTGGGATGTGATAGCAAAGTGCCCTTCTGCTTTTTTTGCTCAGGCAGCTCCTTGTTCAGGCTCTGAGTGTGAAAAATTCACTACAACTGTAGGGAAAAAAAAAAACCTCTTTCTGTGCTGTTTCTACCTGCCAGCTGAGGCACATGCTGAGCTTCAGCTCATCACCTTGGCAGTATCCTGGACCCAAGCTGCAGCTGAGGAGACAGAAGAACATGACCCACTTCCTGCTTCTGCAAGGTCTTCCCTGTGACTGGGCTCTCACCTTCAAGGCCTTCTTGTACAGGAAGCTCTACTGAGCTGTACTGGTCCTATGCAGGATTTTCTTGCTGCTTTGCTCACTGCTCCTAGAGGAAGGGAAAAGGAAACAGTTCTTATGCTATCTGTTCCACAGAGCACCTTCCTGCTCCTGGGAGAAGACAAGCCTGGCTCTAGGTGTACACACAGGCATGTCACAAGCTGCTTGTGTGAGCATCCTGGTGAGGCTTGGAAGGAGGCAAGATGCCAACTATACCTGAATTTGTCCTCTTTGTCAAAGGAGTGTGTCCTGATTTTGATAGAACAGTGTTAATTTTCTTCTTAGTAGCTAGAATAGCTACATTTTAGTTTCAGTGTGGGATTTGTTATGAGAAGAATGTTGGTAAGGTACAAGGACATTCTGTTTGGGTAGTTTGCAAGTGCAGAGGACTGGGAGGGGGAAAGTGTAGTAGTTAGCAAAACCTGGAACTGACAGTTGGATATGCCGATAAGATATTCCATATGATACTACAGCATGTTCAGTATATTAACCAGCGCTGTCCAGAAAGCAGGGCGGGGGGGGCGGGGTTCATTCTCTGGGGAATCACTCAGGCTCGTTTTTCTGGGATTGCATTTTCGGGTTCAAAGTTCCTTTTTGCTCCTCTGGAATTGCTGTCGGCAGGTGGCGAGCAATTGTACTCTGCATCACTCATTTTTATATGTATATATTTGTTATAATCATTATTGTTATCATTACTATTTTAATTATTTTACTCTAATTATTAAATTGTTCTTATCTCAGCCTACAAGTCTCCTTACCTTTACCCCTCCAATTCTCTCCCCTATTCCCTGGGTGGGGAGGGGGAAGGGAAGGGGAGCAGCTGTGTCATGTTTGGCTGCCAGCTAAGTTAAACTACCACAGAGTGGTAGGGTTAGAAGTAGGGACAAGTAAGCTCCTCTGCCAGATGAAACCAAATGTATGCCAGAGCTCTTGATGCTGCCTTGGGGTGAAGAAGGCTGTACAAGTTACTAGTCTGGTGCTCCCCACACTGGGCTTGGTGATGTAGTTTTGCAAGTATAGATCTGCCCCTTTACTGGTTATGATTCACAGGGTGGAATTGAGGTGAGAGCATGTAAGAGGTAGCTGCAAAGCAGGCCTGGTTGGAGATCTGTTGTAGTTATATGACCATGAAATAAGAAGAGGCAAAGGGAGAGAGAGGCTGAGAGGAAAAGGAGTTAGTTACCTGGTTGAATGAATGAAGCTGAAATTATTAATGAGGCTAACAAACTAGGTGAACATGGGTCCTGCAGCATGTTTAGCTCATGTGCTTGATCCCTCTTACAGTTGGTGACTGTATCTGGAAGTATCTGGCTGGTACACTCCCTGTATTGACTTTGGAGCAATAAGAGCTGTGCATGGAACTGGCATGGTCCAAAGACAGGCACAACTGTAAACTAAGTCTTTCTGTGGTTAGGAAAACAGTTTGCAACTGTTAGCCAAGCTGCTGTGTATTTCTGGCTTACCACTGAACTTGAGCACATACCAGAACATTAACTAGGAACAGGGCAGGCTCTTTCAAACTTTGTGTCCTGGTTTTGCTAGAAAAGAGCTAATTTTCTTCTTAGTAGCTAGAATAGTGCTGTGTTTGGTTTCAATATGGGATTTGTTACGAGAAGAATATTCATAACATATTAATGTTTTCAGTTGTTGCTGGAAGATGGACCTTCCAACTTCCCGTGCTTTGGTAGTCTGCAGGTGCAGAAGAAACTCGGGGATATGCCAGTGGGATATTTCGTATCACATAACGTCATGTTCAGTATATTAATGAGGCCTGACTGGAAAGCTCTGGGATCTCTTGGGCTCTCTCACTGTCCCAGGATTGTGGTTTTGGTTTCAGGAACGTCTCTGCTCTGGGATTACTATCTGGGAATGGACTGTGCATTTGTCACCAGGTGACACTGCATTGTGCATTGCTCATTTCTATATTCCATTATTACTGTTACTGTTATTTTAATTTCAACTTTATTTCAATTATTAAATTGTTTTTATCTCAACCAATGAGTGCTCTCACTTTTACCCTTGTGGTCCTCTCCCCCATTTCCCAGGTGGGGGAGTGTGAGCAAGTGGCTGTTTGGTGTCTGGCTGATGGCCAAGTTAAAACCACCACACTTTCATGCTAGGCAAAACAGCAAAGCCAAGGAAGCAACAGCAGCTGCTGGAAGAGCTGAGTTTGACTGCTCAGTGTTTAACAGTGTCTTGGTTAAGTTAAACTGGAGTTGCATAAGCCAGACATTCACATGGACATGCTTAGAAAGAAAAACAGAGATATGATAGAACTTGTGTATGAAGCATAGCTAAGTGGCAGAGATGACAGTTCAGCTTTCTGCTTTGCGCTAGGAGCTGGAGGTGCTTGGTGCAGAGCCTCTTGGTGGGAGAAGTGCTAGTGACCTGCTGTGACAGGGAAGCTCAACCCTGCAGGAAGGTTGTGAGATGCAGAGGTACCTTAAGCTTGTGGCACAATGCAGAGATCACCTGGTACATGTCTGTTCCCTGAGGTGCATCTGTCCTTGCTGGCCAGAGCACCAGCATGTTCCAGTAGATTTTAATTGCCAGGAATACAGTTTAATCTTCTTCTATGAGTGTCCTAAAAAAACCAGAGACCTTCTTAGCACAGATGCCAGCTGTCATACAGTGGCTAGTGAGAGCAGGGTCAGGAAGCCAAGTGTGTGTCTTTGCTCCAACCACTGCCAGGCTTCAAGGCCAAGGGCTCCCTGGAGTGCAACCTGCAGGCTTTTGCTGCAAAGCGGCAGCCCCACTCAGTTTCCCCAAGGGCAATGGGGAATAAGCATCTTGCTGCTAAACAAATGCTGAATGAAAATGTCCTGCAGGATTCTGAGTAGCTGTGGGATGGAGCATGGCCCTTCCAATTGCCTGTTATAAGCGATGGGGTATTTGGGAAGGAAAGGCAGTGAGGTGCAGGAAAGCTAGTTGTGATCAGTTTTGTTTGTACAAATTACATTCATAGGTTCTGATGATGGTACAAATTACATACAGTTGTCTGCTTTTTGGGACTGGAATTGGGAGCAGAGGCTGTTTTTATTGCTAATGAATTATTATCCACAGTAAGAGGTAGGAACTGTGTGTAAACTAACACACTAAGTGCCTGGAAAATACAAAATGTCGTTGTGGCTATGGTTCTGAAAGAAGTCCAGTATTGAGTCCTGTAGCTGTGAGGGAGTCAGATCCTTGGCTATAACTCAGAGATGTCAAATTGCAGCTGTGGGGGGGGGCGAAGAAGCTGTGTCCTGGGGTCCCAGGGTTGCTGGAGCACCTCTGTGGTGATGAAGCAACCAGTGGGAGAAGCAAGCTCTGGAATTAAAAACAAGGGCATCCAAAAACAGGGACGGCACATAGCTACTGACCAGACAGCATCAGAGTAGAGAAACCATGTCTTTCAGAGAGTGGGCATGCCACACCACCGCAGTGACAGCTAGGGTGCAGTCAGTAACTGAGAAGTCAGTGGTCCATCTGTCCATCTGCCCTCTGACAGATCAGTTTCATCAGAGATGCATGCAACTTAGCACTGATCCAGAGCCACTCTCAGCTAGATGCCACCCATCTGCTGGCAGGGACTCATGGGAGTCTTGGGAGCACAGGGCTGCCAGATTTCAATATAAAAGCAGGCTCAGCTCCTGCATTCAGAGTGCTCATATGTTTATACCTATGTTCAGGCTCCTTGCTCCTTCCACCTCTTGTAAATATTCTTGGTCTTGGACTCCAGAAATGGCTCTGCTTATTTTAGAACTGGCAGGAGTTTCCTGCCTTAACTGCAATCTTTATCTATCAGAGAACACTCTGGTTGGCTTTCCCTTACCTTCTTCTGTTTTGTTTTAGGGAATCTTGTGTCACACAATGGCAGCTCCTTTCCAAATTGTTTTTGTCTGGTCATTCAGGGATTATTAATCCTAGCAGGACAGTGTTGGATTGCTCAACTGACAAAAAAAAACCCCACCCTGAGAGCAAGAAGTTGGGCCAAGGTATGGTGGGTATGTACTCTGGACTGCTGCACAGAAACAGTTAGAAATTCCCTTATAACTACAGGGTCTATACATCTGCAGAGAAGTGGATGGGGTAGGTGGTGTCTGCAGAGAATGTGATGTGCAGTAGTGGTGGTTAATTTTGTTACATGTATACTGGGCTGTATGCCAATACATCTTTTTCACCATAAGAACTGTAATTCAGGAAGCCTCTTGGTTTTGTCCTTCACCTTGCTTAAGCCTACCTTCTTGCTTAATGGGCATGAAAGGTGAGATACATGAGCTATTTGCTTTCCTTGATGCTCGTGCATGTTTTTTGTCTTACTGTTCAAAGGGTTTCTATTCCAAAACTATGTTCCGTGCCAGCTGGTGATCTGATCCATTTTCAGCTTGCTTTAGAACAGCAAAAGATATCCATGCTATGTAACAAAACAACCAGATGCTGAACAGCAGTCTGCTCACAAAAGTGTGTTTGTTTTCAGTGTTGCTTCCATGTAGCATGGCCAGATTTCAAGCTCAGTGAAGCTCAGTTGAATACTATAAGCTTCCTCTGTCTGTGAATGCTGGAGAAAAGCTCTCTTCGGGTGCAGTTCTTTGACTTCCTCATGCAGTCCTGCTGTTGGGGTTAGTCACTGTTTATCCTCATCTTTCTTAATCTAACCCTAAATTGATCCATGCAGTCCAGTGTACAAAGCTGTGCTCAATTCCCAGAGCTTGGTTCCAAGTGGAAGAGGTTGTGCTCTGACAACAGGTGAAAAGTATATGCTTGACAGAGCAGAAAGTGGATGAAATCTCAGATTTTAGTTTATTTTGTTAATCAAATAACAGATTGATAGTATTGGTCTTTAGGGATCTAGGGAAGAGCAAAGTTTTGAGAAACACAGGATCTTCTGCCTAGAAGCTAAATATAAAACAAAAACTCAGAACTGTCACCAGTAACAAAATGTGCAGACTGCATGTGGCTATGTATGTCTGTGTGTGTGCTGGTGCCTCTAAACTTCACATGTAGTCAGTCACAGGAAAAATACAAGGTGGATCCCTCTAGCACTTGGACTCAGACCCCCAGTCTGCCCAGTAGCTGTCACTTGGACATAACATGCTTTCGAGGTTACAGCTGTACTCTGGTTGCTAGTATAGACCATCACACGCACAGCTGGCCAGAACTCCTCTTGTCCCATAGATGACACTTCTGTGCTCTTGCTTCTAGACTCTCACACAGGCACTGTCACACCCAGAGCTGGCCCCTGCAGACCCATTCAACCGCTTGTTCCGAGGCCAGTTGGGTCTGGCTTGACCTTCACTAGTGCTCACACACTTACTCACACAGCAGCTGCTGGCAGCCCAGGCCCTCTGACCCATAGTGTGACTGCAGTTGCTGTCACTGAGGTCCCCACATACACACCTACACACAGGACAGAGCACCCCTCACCCAGGCAGGAGTTGGAAAGGAATTCATTATGAAGATAAGAGAGACACTGATCTAGTTGGAGACCTGTGTCTAGTGGAGTC
>NW_010335025.1:0-11879 GCF_000700745.2 Antrostomus carolinensis
GTCCCAACACCGACCCCTGAGGGACACGACTTGTCACCAGCCTCCACTCGGACTTTGAGTTGTTGACCACAACTCTTTGAGTGCGGCCATCCAGCCAGTTCCTTATCCACCGAGTGGTCCAGCCATCAAACCCGCATGCTTCCAATTTGGAGACAAGGATGTCATGTGGGACGGTGTCAAACGCCTTGCACAAGTAAAGGTAGATTACCTCGGTTACTATAGTCTTATCCACCAATGTTGTGACCCCATCATAAAAAGCCACCAGATTTGTCAGGCATGACTTGCCCTTAGTGAAGCCATGACATAAGGTTGTGTCCTCTGGTTCTTGCTATGCAGGAAATTGTGTCAATAAACCAGTCTTGGAGAATACTTATTGAATTCGCTGGTGGAGTTAAGAGAGATGGGAAAATGTCTGTACATAAGGACTTGTGTTGCCATCTTAAAAAAGAGCCACTTGACACATGGTGCTATATGTAGAGCAGTGGGGAAACCCTTCCTTTTTCAATGGCTCTGGCATGCACTTTTATTAGACAAGTTAAAAGTGACTAAGTGGTGTATATAACTGACAGGGATTTGACTACTGGCAGGCCTGCATACTACTGTTGAGTTTCACATTTTTATGATGGAATGTTTTGAATTAAGGTTTTGTACATAGATTCCTAAAATGGCTCTGAACATTAATATCAATATCAACTTCAGAAATGAGGATAACACAGCGGATTTTCAAAGCCACTGGAACAGATATAGTCAACCAGACAATTTCTATCAGCAACAACAAATAAAAATGTTAGGTATTCTTATTCTGGCATTTTGCCTGTTGTGGGGCTTTTTGTTATGTTGAACTTGATAATATTATTTTAGGTTGAAGCAATACTGTGTAGGTATAAAGATCAAAAAGCCTACTTAATGTAGCAGTGTAACTGGAGTGATAGTTATTTGATAATAAGATAAAAAGTAGACAAAGAAAGATTTCTGTTGTCCGTTGGTTAACAAATTTAATACAGTCTGTGTTACTTTAGCAGGATGAAATGAAAATAATCACATCTAAGGATTATTAATATGAAACATGAACAGGTATCTGTTGTTCATAAAGTGCTGGTAACTTTAATGATGTTAAGGGAAAGAATAAGATAAGTAACTAAGTAAAAACGCATGAAAATAGGTTGTTAAGTAATAGGAAACTACTATTTTGTTTTAAAATGCTGCAGAGGCAATCTTACTGTGTGAGGCTTGGTTACTACCATAAAGATTTATGTTTACTGTTCACCATGTAAGAAATCCATGCCATGTATCTTATCTTAAATGAAGTACATGGTTAAAAGTTATTGAGTGTCTGGGGTATTTTATCAGAGAGGAGGAAGTCTTTGAGCAGCTGACATACATAGTGGCTGAAAGATCCAAACACTTTTTAAGAATATTAGGCTGATAGATTTGTAACTAACTTTGCAATCTACTAATTGTGAAAGTAAGATTCACCTGTAAAGTATATTTCTGTACTAGATACCCAAGCTAGACTGTTTCTGTAATGTATATAAAGACTAAATTTATCTCATTTTAATGTAGAGATCTAAATTAGTTGTGATAAACTACCTCTTAGAAGTGTTATTTTTCACCACTGCCTAAGGAAGAATGTAGATAGGTAGGTAAGTGTCTTGGGCAGGGAGAAACCATTCTGCCTCACCTGTGAGGCAGAGACAAGATATTTGTCATCATTTGCAAGGTACTGGAAGTTATTTCAGAGAGAACCAAAGAAAGTAGTTGTCTCCAATCCTGTAAGCTAGTGTAGGATAGCCAGAGCTATGACTATTTCTTCCTTCATCAAAGAAGCCAGCTGGCATGCCATGAAGAAGGGCAGAAGAGAGGAAGAAATGGTCCTGTGATTAAATTATCGAGAATATCCACAATTAATATCTGTCTATCTCCAAAATAGGTCTTGTGTAGATGTCTTAGGTGCCTTTAAGCAATTCTGTCAGACACAGTTTCCTATTTGTAGATTTGTACTTTCATTTTCTTCTCCTGAGTTTTGCCTGTCTTTTCTTCTGTGACTTTTTCCTTTCTGGAGATGAGTGGTATCATTCCATAGGTGTGTGTTCAGACACAGCCTTGCACCACAGAGCTTCAGGCTGCAGATGTAAAGCAAATGCATATTAATAATTAATAATACACAAATTCCTCTTGTGCACAGGGAGATCCAGGAAGCACAGGCTCCACTATAGGACTGTGCCTAAACTGCATAATTAAGACCTTAATTAATAAGAATAAGGAACAAGACATGGTGTGCTTCGTAGCTTATCATGCAATTTTCAAAACCAAGTGACGAAGCTGGGGAGAAGCTTCAATCTAGACCTGGAAAAGGTGTTTTGCAGTATTGAGGTGCACTGTGGGAAAAATAAGAGCTGTGCAAGTGAATTATTAGGTGATACAGCCAAAGGAACTCTACATTTTGCTGAGAATGTTAGCAAAATAACCACTTGGGTTGTTTAGAATGTTGGTTCTCATACTTCATAGAAGCATAGAATGTTTGAGGTTGCAAGGGACTTTTGTAGATCCTCTAGTCCAAATTCCTCCTCAAAGCAGCGCTGGTTTTGTAATTGGATCGGGTTGCTCAGGACCTGGAGCTCAGGGTGGACATTTCACAGCCTCCATTGTCAACTTGTTGCATTCCAGTGTGTAAGCATCCTCATTATGAAATTTGTTTTCATTGTATTTAGTGAGAACTACTTTACTTCAACTTATGATCATGGCCTCTTTTTCTTCATGATGCATCTCTGAGAAGGGTCTGCCTTAATCCTTTCCGTAGCTGACCAATATGCAGTCAAGGAAAGAAAATAGATCTTCCCTAATCCTCCTTGTTTTGAGTCTAGGCAAATTCAGGTTTCTCAGCCTTTGTTGACATACTATGTGCTCCAGTCCCCTGACCATCCCAGTGCTGCTTTCTTTATGCTGTCTTCACTTGGTCAATACCTCTTTTAAGTTAAAGGGCTTGACACTATATAAAGCCAGATGTGGACTACAAGCGTTAAATAGAAGGCAATAATTACTTCTCTTGACCCTCTGACTACTCAACCTAGTATTTGGTGACTCTTCATCATTATAATGATGTTTTCCACTACTTGTTTAATGCTAAATAGTGTTTTATTTATTTAAATAGCACAAATAATTATGATATTGAAGAATGCAACATGTTAAAGAGAAAGCACGGGTATAACAAAAGTCCTTTTTGTAAGGTTTCAGAAACCAAAGTAGTCTTTGGTGATTAGACTGTAACTCTTAATGAAGTAAAGAGCAGGACATTCTGTGCTGTTGTAGACCAAACCTTTTGTTCTTTCTGGCCTTGTTGGGAGAAACTTCTTACTGTAATGTTTCCTTCATAATTGTAAGTTCCTGAGGAATTCATAGTAAATCATTGAAAGGTCAAACTAGAGAATTCCCTTTTCCTGCAAAGGTCTAAAATATTGCAGATCCACATGGTAGCCTTTACCCTGAAAAAAAAAAGTAGTATATAGGAAACATTCATGCCTTCCAGCAAAAGAGGTTATAAATATTCCATAATTCTTTGCAAAATAATAAAAATCCTGAGGTCTGAGGCCATTATAAATAACCAATTAGATGTTACTTTAGATCTTTCTTTTTCCTTTAGTGTCCTGTAGAGAGACACAGATCATGCCCTCTAAAATAGCCATTAATTCTTCAAAGAATTTCTGTTTATGTTTTATTTATTACCTTTTCTTCATTTTTCTACCTTAATACATATCTTATGTAGTTCTGTATTTTTGGCTGACACTGTTTCTTTTAAAAATATATATAAAAGTCAGAAATGTTACATATGGCAAAACAGTATTTGGAAAAATAAAAATTAAGACTTGAACATTCAGTAAGAACACCCCACTGTGCAGGATTTCCCAAGACATTCTCTTGATGATACAAGTGTTCAGGTAGAAGAAGGATTCATACAGAAAATGTCACTAATCACTGCCTCTTTCTCTGGGATCTTTTATGTGTGTCCTCTGCTTGGTTATGTTTTCCTCAGTTTCTCTTGAGGTATTTCTTTCTTCCTTTTCTGTTGGTGGCTTTTAAGATACAGATACAAAAAGTTCATAGAACAGGAAGGGCATGGCTGGCAAGGGATCAAAGCCAGCATAAACCAATAAAAAGATAGTTGAGGAAGCATTACTTTGTAGACTGAGATCAAGGCTGTAACTGTTTTTGAGCCTTTATGGTTGGATTCGAAAGGACTGGCAAATAACATATAATTAAGTGAAATATGACCATTTTCAGGGGAGCAGCTGAAACTGTGATAAAAGTTTCAGATTTTTAATTCAAAAGAATACCTCATTTTATAATTCTGGTCAATGTGGTCCTTTTATGTAGACTTTTTGGGAAATAACTCCTTGGTTATGTTCAAAGTAGCTGAAGATGATTTTTTTTGGTCAAATTCAGCATGAAGTTGAACTCTGAATATTATACACATGCGTACAATTTAACTTTTTATTTGTTATAAAGAAAGAAGTAAGTACCCATTATGTGGGTAAGGGAATTACAATAACATACAAAATTACCATGGGATTAATAGATTTACTACATAACAATATGTATCACAGAGAACATCAGTCAATAGAATGTGATAATGTTTCACACAACTGAGAAACAGTGTCACAGACAGGATTAGAGAAGCTCTGAGAACAGGAAAAGAACTCTTTTAATCCAACAAATGGCTCAGAGTTTTAAAGTGACAGTTGAGTGTTGAGAACACAAAGGGCCAAATTCATCCCAGGTGTGACTCTGGAAAACAGCACAATCATTCCTGGAATTAACTTGGTCCAAAATATTTTGTAAAGGATAAAAAGATGACAGAAAAAGAACTACAGTACATGTAATTGCAAAACGACATATTAAAAAGGAAATCTCTTCTGGTCCATCACCTACATTCAAATGCTTCCCTTGTCCTTTTTGCTGCACACGGAGCTGGTGACAAAAGAAAACCTGTCAAAATTAAAATGTATATATATCCTTTGCCAACTGAGATCAGAGCAGATAATTAGTGAAGTAACACGATAAAATTAGCCTGGTATGCTATATAAATGGGGCTATTAATGTAAATGGTACTTCATTAATAACTCAGTTTTTGTCATGACATTTCTATTTGTCTGAACAGTGTGAGGATGGATTTTACATGATATTCAGTAGACACTACCTGATATAATGACTAGTCTGAAAAGAACATAGCAGAATATGAATTACATTGTCTTTTACATTCTGGATTATCTATCTAAGACTGATGTCAATTAGCAGATCCTGAACATATTTGCAGACCTACGGGTAAAGAAGCATAATGCAGCCATATGTTAGAGACAACAGAGATATGATTACTACATAAATGGTGCACAGTTGGACAGATTGCATTAGAATTCTGACCCTTGAGATTCTATAAGAGAAAAAGGTTGTGGGAGTAAAATGTATATTTGGGAAAATAGCTTCCCCCCCCTCCCCCCGCCCCAATGTTGTTAATATAAACATAATCCTCTCTGTATGTCAGATAGTAGGTATCAGCGTTAAGATGTAAAAAAAAGGGTGGTGGAACACTCAGCACAAGAAAGACATGGACTTACTGGAGCAAGTCCAGAGGAGGGCCACAAAAATTATCAGAGAGATGGAGCACTTCTTCTATGAGGACAGACTGAGACAGTTGCAGTTGTTCAGCCTGGAGAAGAGAAGGCTCCAGGGAGACCTTATTGCAGCCTTTCAATACTTGAAGGGGGCTTATAAGAAAGATGAGGGCAGACTTGAGCAGGGGCCTTATTCGTAGGACAAGGGATAATGATTTTAAACTAAAAGAAGCAGATTTAGACTAGATATAAGGCAGACATTTTTTACAATGAAAGTGGTGAAACACTGGAACAGGTTGCCCAGAGAAGTGGTATATGCCCCACCCCTGGAAATGTGCAAGGTCAGGTTGGATGAGGTTCTGAGCAGCCTGATCTAGTTGAAGATGTCCCTGCTCATTGCAGGGGAGTTGGACTAGATGACCTTTAAAGGTCTCTGTATTGGGTTTGCATGGCAAGGTTTTGGTTGTGTGAGGGTGGCAAGGTTTTGGTAGTAGGGGGGCAGCAGGGGTGGCTTCTGTGAGAAGCTGCTAGAAGTTTTCCCCATGTCCAATAAAGCCAATTCCAGACAGCTCCGCTGCTGGCCAAAGCTGAGCCCATCAGTAACAGTGGGGATGCCTCTGTGATAACATGTTTAAGAAGGGGAAGAAAAAAAAAAATTCTGTGCAATTGCAGCTGGACAGAGGAGTGAGAAGATGTGAGAGAAACAACTCTGCAGACAACAAGGAGGGGGAGGACGTGTTCTAGGCACTGAAGCAGAGATTCCCCCGCAACTTGTGATGAAGACCATGGTAAGGCAGGCTGTCCCCTTGCAGTCCATGACGGTGAATGGCGGAGGAGATGAGCACCTGCAGCCCGTGGAGGACCCCACGCTGGAGCAGATGGATGGCTGAAGGAGGCTGTGACTCCGTCGGAAGCCCGTGCTGGAGCAAGTTCCTGTCAAGACCTGTGGCCCCTGTGGAGAGAGGAGCCCACGCCGGAGCAGGTTTGCTGGCAGGACTTGTGACCCTGTGGGGGACCCGCACTGGAGCAGTCCCTTCCTGAAGGACTGCACACCATGGAAAGGATCCATGCTGGAGCATTTCAAGAAGAACTGTCATTCATGGGAAAGACTCTCACTGGAGAAGTTCATGGAGGACTGTCTCCCGTGAGAGGGACCCCACGCTGGTGTGGGGGAAGGAGTCCTCCCCCTGAGGAGGAAGGAGCTGCAGAAATAACACATGATGAACTGACCGCAACCCCCATTCCCCATCCCACTGTGCTACTGGTGGGCAGTAAATGGAAATTGGGAGAGAAGTTAAGCCCAGAAAAATGGGAAGGGTGAGGGGAAGGTATTTTAAGATTTGGTTTTATTCCTCATTACCTTCTTGTCTGACTCATAATAAATTAAAATTGTTTTTTTTTTCTTTTTCCCCCAAGTCAAGTCTGTTTTGCCCGTGCCAGTGACTGGTGAGTGATCTCCCTCTGTCCTCATCTCGACCCATGAGACTTTCATTATATTTTTCTCCCCCCTGCCCAGCTGAGGAAGGGAAGTGATAGAGTGGGCTTTGGTGGGCATCTGGCATCCAGCCAGGGTCAATCCACCACAGTGCCTTCCAACCCAAACCATTCTATGATATCTTTTTTTCTTTAGCCTCTCAATGAATATTATGATTTTAGCACATTCGTGGAAATGTCACCGATAAGAATTTTGGTAATGACAGTGAGCAATCCTGAGCACTTCTCACAAGTAAGGTCATTAGAAAGAATATTCTTTTCCTCTGAAAACACAGTCCTTCTGAACTGGGTTATGAAAGCATTGTGAAGGATATTATTACTGTATTTTGTACCTCATCAATAAGTAGAACTATTCATTTAGGGGTTAGTACCTTGCTCCAAGGTGACCAGCATTGCAGAATACCATGGTGGGAAGATGGAACATCTTTTCTATCTTTTAATGTATTTCACTATCAGCAGAGATTTCTTCTTAATTTCAGTAGGGTAAATTTTACCCTTTGTATTTGCATTATACACAGGTGTTGAATCCTAGAATCATATAATTGTTTAGGCAGGAAAATAGCTTTAAGATCATTGAGTCCAACTGTTAACCTAACACTGCCAAGTCCACCACTAAACCATGTCCCTAAGCACTACATCTACACACCTTTTAAATACTCCAGGGATGATGACTCAACCGCTTCCCTGGGCAGCGTGTTCCAGCGTTTGAAATGTGTTTCTGGATTCTGTTTCCTTCCCTCAAATTTACTCTGGCATCCCAATTATGTGATAATTGGTATTTTGCTCCCATGCATCCAAACTTACACAAAATTAGCATTTTTTTGACCATGATTTCATTAACTTTTATGTGCTCAAGGCTGTGCGATACAATTAAATCCTTGATAATTTTTTAAATGCAAAGTATCATAGAATCATAGAATGATTTGGGTTGGAAGGGACCTTAAAGATCATCTAGTTCCAACCCCCCTGACATGAGCAGGGACATCTTCCACTAGATCAGGTTCCTCAAAGCCTCATCCAACTTGGCCTTGAACACTTCCAGGGAGAGGCATTCACAACTTCTCTGGGCAACCTGTGCCAGTGTCAAGCCATTTCCCCTTGTTCTATCATAGTAAAGAATTTCTTCCTAATATCCAATTTAAATCTACCCTCTTCCAGTTTAAAACCATTACCCCTTGTTCTATCACTACCTGCCCTTGTAAAAAGTCCCTCCCCAGCTTTCTTGTAGGTCCCCTTCAGGTACTGGAAGGCTGCTTTAAGGTCTCCCTGGAGCCTTCTTTTCTCTAGACTGAGCTACCCTAACTCTCTCAGCCTGTCCTCATAGGAGGGGTGCTCCAGCCCTCTAACCATCCCAGTGCCCTTCCTCTGAACTCGTTCTAACAGGTCCATGTCTTTCTTGTGTTGGGGGCACCAGAGCTGGATGGAGTACTCCAAGTGGGGTCTCATGAGAGTGGAGTAGAGAGAGAGAATTACCTCCCTTGACGTGCTGGCCACGCTTCTTTTGATGCCGGCTTTTTGGGCTGCAAGCACACGTTGCCAGCTCATGCTGAGCTTATTGTCCACCAGCACCCCCAGTTCCTTCTACTCAGGGCTGCTCTCAATCCACTTTCCACCCAGCCAGTATTTGTGCTTAGGATTACCCTAACACATATGCATTTGGCCTTGTTTAACTTCATGAGGTTCACAGAGGCTCATCTCTGGCAAAAAAAACAGAAAAAAGCAAGAACATTGATGCAAGTCAAACAATATTACTTGCACTGCTAAATTCCTGTATAAAAGACTTCAATCAAAGATTTAAAAATGAAACACTAGGAAGTGTTGACTACACACCATTTATTTATGAAATAGATGCAACTTGGGGATTTACAGACATTGTAGGTACCTACCATTTGTCTGAATAATGACAAAGATCCTACAAATCACAGTGAGCAAAACATAGTACTTCCTTAAATCATGTTCTGTCATTATTGTGTTTGGTTTGGGGTTGTTTTTTTGTGTGTTTTGGTTTTTTTGTTTGTTTGTTTCTTTTTTGGCAGAAAGCTATAGCCCTGAAATCAGATTTCGATTCTCATGTCTTTGTTAGTGAAGTAATATATACCAGGTTAATCCTTTCTATTATTTTCCTTAAGAAGTTACGTACAAGAAACTATTCAGGAGTCAACATAAGAAAAAGCGGGTAGTTCCATGAGAGCAAGAGTTAATTGGGAAAAGGATAAATGTACATTCTAGGACAGTACCAAGTATGTCAGCCATGTCCTTATATTCTTCCTTAGGCATTAAACAGACATTCAGTACACAACAGAACTCTCCCACTGACAGGATACTAGGTAAAATGGATTTTTGACCTGACCTAAACTTACTGCTTTTATGTTCCTTAAAATTTAGAGTGCCATAAATTTTGAATAATACTCCTTATGATGACTGTAATTTTACTTTCTTTATGGCTGGGTTGACAAAGTAGAAGACTGTACAACCACAGCAAAATCGTGGTTCCAGAACAGGTGCCTTTCCAATATGGAAGGATAGTGAAAGCGTAAAGTGCCACAGAGAACCTTGTTCATTTTGGAAATGTACTCTTTAATCTCTTACATGTGATAAATTTTTGGCATTTTTAAGTAGTTTTTCCAGTATTTTTAAGAATCACATAACCATAGAATAGTTAGGGTTGGAAGGGACCTTAAAGATCATCTAGTTCCAATCCCCCTGCCATGAGCAGGGACACCTTCCACTGGACCAGGTTGCTCAAAGCCTCATCCAGCCTGGCCTTAAACACTTCCAGGGAGGGGGCATCCACAACTTCTCTGGGTGACCTGTTCCAGTATCTGACCACCCCCACAGTGAAGAATTTCTTTCTAATCTAAACCTACCCTCTTTCAGCTTGAAGCCATTTCCCCTTGTTCTATCATTACCTGTCCTTATAAAAAGTCCCTCCCCAGCTTTCTTGTAGGCCCCTTCAGGTACTGGGAGGCCACTATAAGATCTCCCCGAAACCTTCTCTTTTCCAGGCTGAACAGCCCCAACTCATAGAATCATAGAATGGTTTGGATTGGAAGGGACCTTAAAGATCATCTAGTTCCAATCCCCCTGCCATCAGCAGGGACACCTTCCATTAGATCAGGTTGCTCAAAGCCTCATCCAGCCTGGCCTTAAACACTTCCAGGGAGGGGGCGTCCACAACTTCCTTGGGCAACCTCAAAAGACTCATGGCTGAATTAGTCCTTCTACGTTAGGTCTCTGCATGCAAAATGTCATCCCTTTTTGTGATCTCTTTGATCAGTTGGGATTAGTGAGCTCTTCAAAATATTTTGGAGGATTCATATCTTAGACAGGCTGAATTGTTTCCTGAGATCTCTCTTTCTTCATTGACTGATAGGAAGCCCAGAGTGAGTGCACTCCGTACCTGCTGCACACAAAAATAAAGTTAGGTTTTTTATCTGGGAATGAACAAGGCATTTGTATATCAGACTTACAGGTAAACTCCTACTGCCCTCTAGGTAATAGGTTATTATTATGTAATTACTTGTTAATGAATAAGTATAAAAAAAATCTACTATGTTGATGGAATAACAATGCCTCTTTGGTTCAATTCAAAATAATTGTACAAGCATAGCTTTCTCCTTGCCTGGTTGAATTTTAATTCTGCTGAAATTAAATTAATTTAAATCAGTTTGTTTTAAACCCTACACTCAGTACAGCATCTGTACATTACTCCTGAATCAACAGTATTTTCTTGAAAAGAAGGACAACCTGGGGCAGCTGTGGCAAGCATAATAGGTATATATTTCAAACGTACATTTCTAATAAACTCATGGCAAATTATTGTTTGGAATGCCAGGAGTGAAATATAGCTGCTTATGATATGTGTATATGTGTGTCTTCTGGTTATATGTGGTTCACTTGTTATTTTCTAATGTGAAGAAAATATCCCTCTGTCCTTATATATCTAATCTTCACAAATTGCATAAGGACTAGGCATCTTTAAATCTGGGATTCAATGGAGTATTACTTACAAATAAATATTCCTTCTTCATAGTGGTTGCAATTCAGACAGAAGATGGCAGCTCTCCCTTTTCAGTCTTTTAAACCCCGGGATTGTTTTCAGAAACAAATCAGACTTCCTGGCTGTGTTTCTTGTTTACTAAGTGCTGTATACATTGACATTTAAGAATTTCTGTGTACTTTATTTCTGACTATCATACATCACATCATAAAATTAAAGGCAGTTAATGTCCCAGAGAATCCTGGGTGACATCAAAATTGTTCTGCACTCTACTGGTTGTTGTACAGTACATCAAAAAATACGTCCTCTAAAAATTACCTTTCTGAATTGCTCATTGCTTTGCTGACTGGACTTCTGGTAATGATAATGGACCTTTTTTGACTCTGTAGCAGAAATACTGATTAAAATACAATTTAGCAATTTTGCCCTTACATTTTTATGTTCTGTAATAAAAAGTACAGGGTGATCTAAATGTTTTGAAGGTGAACTCATATATTAGAAGGACTAGATTTCTTTTGGGAGTTATTTTCTAAAATCCTGTTTAGCAATGTTAAAAAAAATAAATAACTAATAATGAAGAACTTAAAACATATAAGAAAATAAAAAAAAAAAAGTTGAAACCAGAAGTATTAAATGTATAAAACATTAAATATTTGAAGATAAGCTGAAAGAAAATATGATTAACACTGATGCAGTGGAATAGTGCCAAGTGTATGTCATTTCTGAGCCAAAAAAAGGGAAACATAAACCCAATTTTCAAAAAGGGCAACAAGGAAGAC
>NW_010335026.1:0-12815 GCF_000700745.2 Antrostomus carolinensis
TTTTTTTTTTTAATAGTTCTTTTTTCAGTATCTATCAGGGTCCTTGTTTCTACCACCCACAGCCATGCTGATCCAAACATTATCTGAAGTTATGCATGTTCGCTTCATAAGGAGCTTCTACTCTGCAGGTTGACACACATTAACCATCATTTTTGGAGCAGATCATAGGAGACATCCTCCACAGCCCTGGTGGAGAACATTTTACTCCACAAACATCGAACAGATACATGCACACACACCAGGTACAACCAAGTACCTACATTTTACATCAATATATGTCAACTGCTTCATGTACAACCAAGTATCTACATTTTAAATCTTTATATGTCAACTGCTCCATGTATTTGTTTCCTATCTGGGAACTAAGGCACCATGAATTACACCACCTTCCACTTGCTCTTCATTAGTTGAGAGGAAAAAAAAAAACCTCATACATAGATTAACTCGTCTGATTTTTCTCTGTCTCAAAAGCAGCAAGCTAATGAATTAGTCAATGTTAGGAAAAAATAACTTTTTTAAATTAATAGGAGTATATATATAAACAATGAAAAAATGAATTATTCAAAGGCAGTGAGTCATATACACCAAATACTGTATTCTAGAGACACTGTCACAGGAACTAAGAGTCAGAAAAAACTTCAGGCAGATGTACAAATCCAGGTACTGGTAAGGGAAAGGAAAAAAACCTGCCCCGTTAAAATGCTGATAATCCCTGTAAGAACATATTTAAAGCAACTCTTAAGAGATGCTTCCAGTTTCAGCCACGTCACAGCACTTTGAACCCTTGCAATATGTAGCCACGGCTTGTTCAGTAACAGCAGAGTTCAAGTCATTTAATTCATTTTTCTTTTACTGAAAGACAAGCAGAGGGATTGAACTTTGCTGGAATGCAAGTAATAAATGAGGAAACTCTACTAAATAAGGTTAATACGAAGCAGGACTCAATGCCTCAGCTATGCCATAGCCCAGAGTAAGCAAGCAGATTATTTTAAATCACAGCACACAGATGAGCAATTTATTTAAAGAGGCAGTTTATGAAAACTAGAAGCGTCTGATGTCCATCTTAGATAGTCATCAAGAAGTATAATTAACTACCACTCATATATGAAGCAAAAAGTAACACCTTGTATTCAAGCTGAGCATTGAGGTACAAGGTAAAGGGTGGATCCTGGTATCATAGAATGGTTTGGGTTGGCAGGGACCATTTAAGGTCCAACCCCCCTGCAGTGAGCAGGGACATCTTCAACCAGAGCAGGTTGCTCAGAGCCCCGTCCAACCTGACCTTGAATGTTTCCAGGGATGGGGCTTCTACCACCTCTCTGGGCAACCTGGGCCAGGGTCTCACCACCCTCATTGTGAAAAATTTCTTCCTTACATCTAGTCTGAATCTCCCCTCTTTTAGTTTGAAACCATCTCCCCTTGTTCTGTCACTACAGGCTCTGCTAACAAGTCTGTCCTCATCTTTCTTATAGTCCCCTTCAAGTTCTGAAAGGCTGCATATAAGTGCAGTTGTGAAATGGAAAAACATTTTCAAATAGACCTGCACAAGCATTGGGAGAGGAAAAGTTCCCCTGTGTTGTGCTGCTGGGAAGGATTCCCCTCTTCCTCTCCCACCCTAAGTGGTCACAAGTCTGCTTCACCTTCCCAGAGTCCCCTCAGAAAGAGTGCGTAGATGATAAAATACTGCTAACATTCAAAAATAATCAGGATACACACCAGATTAGACTAAGCTGTATCTGACTGCCACACTTGTGTAGCTTTCCCACCACAAATTGAAGGGAAACATGCAAGGAATTGTTTTGGTAGAATTCAGAGACTGTTTTGGAGAGAAAACTTTCAGATTGCAAATTCCCTCCTCATCTGTTTATTCATTCTGAGTTTGCAGGTATGGGAAGTTATCCATGACAATCACCTCCATCAATACTCTGTGGAGTGGAACTACCTGTCAGTACACGCAACTGAAGATGGAGTACAGATGGGAAGCAGCTTTATTATAATGGAGAATAAATATTAAATAAATTCTATAATAGTGTTATTCAAACACCTTACAAGTATTTTAAACCAGAGCTCTGAGAGAAAATAAAAATGATGTGACTGCCAAGAAAGCACAAGCTTCCACTGCTTCTTCCCATTCAAATGGCCTTTTCTTGTGGGCAGAGAGGACAACCATCGATACCCAGGGGTGGTGGGGACGATGGGGATCGGTTTCCACCAAAGTTTTTACTCCTTCAACTCTTTCTCTCTTTTCTTTACCTCAGCAATTGCTCCAAACCCATTCTTTCTTTTTTTAACTTACAGCCAGCCAACCATAAAAAGAAACAGAACTAAAGTGCTACGTTTAATCTGAACATTTCTCACCTCAAAACATCAGCTGAGATTTCCAAGTAACTCCAACACCTGTTTATTACTTTTGAAGGTACAAGCCCCACAAAAATTTTCTATAATTAGTTTGGTGACAGGATCACTTGTTATCAGTTTTTACTTTCTCAGGATAGCAATGCTCTAAATTACCCAGAAAGCCTGACAATGGACAAACTAGTAGGTGAAAAACTCATAATTCCTATTCCTTGAGAAAATCCAACATTTCAAACTACATTTTCATTTTCCATCAGCATTACCATTTACTTAGAGGCAAGAAACACATTTAAGAAGAATTCCAGGACAAAGATCTTTGGATCAAAATGAAGAGCTTACCATTCCCAAGCAACACCATCCATGTCAGCCCAATTTCAGATGGTATGGAATCTGTTTGGGTCACTGCAGTGCCCCATGACTTACTCCCCTCTCCTGACCATCCTGCCTTTGAGCTGTTTCTCCTATAATATGACAAAGTGGTTCATCCAAAGGTTAAACTGGCACACATAGCTCTGGATGTAGCCCAGTCTAGTCCATGTGCATGTTCCTTAAGGCATCACAGCAGTTTAGGAAAACCAACCCAACTGATTCAATTCAATTAGAATGTTATGATTCAGGTCGACTGTACCCATAATTACTCTCACTTTTTCTCAGTAGAGAGGAGAAGGAGGAGGAAAGGAAGTTTACTATGCTATTTCTAACACATATGGAAACAGAACATATAAAGTCATCTACTGAAGCTTTCAGCTCAAAAGCTAATAAGCAATTCAATAATTTAACATTTTAATTCAATATTTGGGAATTTAATTCAATATTTAATTGGGAATATTGGGAATTTAATTCACTACTTAATTCAATATTTGGGAAGCCATAGTTGATATAACAAGAACCCTGTGCAGCATCTAATAGTCCAGTGTGCTGAGATCAAAGCTGGATCCCTTCTGAAACATATTTTAGTCAATATATACATGATCAAGCTCACAGAGGCAAGGGGCTAAACTGAATAACATGCTGACCTTCAAATTAGTTGAAGTGCTAAGTTTTTGGACATCCTTTCTTTTTTTTATTTTTCTTTTTTGCTCCTGGACAATACATTAAGTTTAGAATTTCTAAAATAGATCTTTTTCTCTAATGCGTACCATTGAATATTTGTTTGGAAGTAGATCACCCATATATACGTGATCAGGCTCACAGAGGCAAGGGGCTAAACTGAGTAACATGCTGACCTTCAAATTAGGTGAAGTGCTAAGTTTTTGGACATATTTTTTTTAATTTTTCTTTTTTTTTGCTCCTGGAGAATACATTAAGTTTATAATTTCTAAAGTAGATCTTTTTATCTCATGTGTACCATTGAATATTTGTTTGGAAGTAGATCAGTGGATGGTAGCTCAAATTGAACACCTCAGTAGTACCATTGGAAAGCATCCCTATCTCCAAGCAGGAAGAGCTGATCAACGATATTTCAACACCAAGGAATTATCTGTAATGTTATTATCAATCTTGAAATTTTGAAGCCATGGTTTTTAATTTTTCCAAAGCACACAAAGCAGATACAAACAGCCTAAATTTTTACTGTTAAAAGAATAAACAATACATGTAAAATTTTATCCTAACAGTTATCTAGTAGCTAAAAATCTCACCAAAGGGCAGACAGCTACATCCGTGATACCCTACTAGAAAAGCATGAGGATGGATAACACAATAAACATTGAAGTGAAGCAAAAAGCATAGACTGTTTTCAGAGCTAACTCTACTACTAAGCAGCCTGGTATGTTTAAAGTAGTCTTCTCTCTGCCATGGCTAACAGAAATTATTGCTTTGCCCACACTGATGATTAAATAACAAATACAGCATTGTTACAGGTGAAGATAATGTGGAAGCCCATAGTGAACTGCGTTTTTGTAGAGCAGTAATTCATTTCAACATTGAGTTCTATAAAAATAAGCACAGTAGTAAGAGAAATGTGAATTTCTCTATTTTTTTAAAATTTATCAGGATATTTCATGACAATTTTAGCAATTTTCCTGCAAAGATTTTACTCTAGATATGCATCGCTCAGACACAGCAGACACTGCAAAGAAATTTCAGTCAACATTTGCACAGGAAAAACACATCGTGATTCTGAAGAACTTCCAACACTCCCTCTGGGATGTGCCTACCGTGTGTCCTCCATCACCACCCTCCTGCTTTGACTGGTTTTTATTCCATTATCTTAACATACAGTACTACTGTTTAAGGGTCCTTTTAAAATTGTCTGCTAATGGTATATACTGGCTTCTTACTGGCCCAGGAAGCAAGAGACACCAAGGTCAGTCAGTTCTTGTTATGCCACTAAACAGTTTGGCTGGAAGAGAAAATTCCCAATCACTCCTATTGAGTTTGTAAACATACCTGTTTAAAATCGAAGCTCTTGTGAGCTCATTTGCTGTATATTTGCAGCTCCTCCTGATATACTGCTTCTTTCCTCCAACAGCATCTTTCTTAAACAGTGTTATAGTCATCTCTGTGCCACAGAGCCAGAGGTCAACTGAAACACAGTTTCTTCATCAATACCAGAAGCATAGGCTAGATAATTATATGTGGCAGTGTTTCACTGCATTATCTCACAGCAAACATAAAAGGGACAACAGAGATATTTCTTAAAGAAGATTTTATCTCCTAAGAAAGCTCATGTCCAACCAGTGAAAAGGGAGTGTTGGAAGAAAGCAATCTGACAGCCACTGACTCTGCGTAACAAATATGCCAGCGCACTCGAGACACTGCTGTGAAAATCTTTATGACATTTCTAAGGAAGGTTTTTAAATACACACCGAAAAACATCTAGCTGCTGTTTATCTGCAGATTTATTAGACGTGCTCATTGGTAGCAAGCTACGTTAATTTAAAACATCTAAAATAGCTCACTTGAACATAACTCCCTTAATCCACTAAATATTCTGCATTAGAATCTACCCATGAAGGCAACGTTACAGACTAAATATCTTTTCTGTCAAAAGGGCAGTTTATGGTTGATAAAGACAAGCATAAGAGATATCTGCCCTAAAGAGTACAACCAGTTTTCAAAGCCATGCCAGATAGGATGGTGTAACCACAGCATCATGGCTCAGACTTGTCCGTGAAGAGGTTGATAAAAGAGAGAGGACTTGGGAAAAACACAGAAAACAAGGCACAGAACAACAAGAATAATATTGATTTAAGCATCTTGGCAGTAGGGCAGCTAAAACACTTCAAATGCCTTGGGCATAAACCTGAGCTGAACTTGTTTAACCAGGCTAAAGGGAAGCTGAGAAGAAATGTAGTACCAGCTTACAACTATTTGAAGGGCAGTTAGAACTGACATCAGAGATGCTTCTCTCCATCCTGCATGATGCTACAACAGTAACTTGTCATCATCACTCACAGCTTGGAAGGTTCCAATTAAACATTAAGGAAAAGCTAATCAGGAGTGTGGGCCAGCCCAGAGACAGCTGCTGAAACCTCCATCCTCAGAAATTTTCAGGATCAGCATGGCAACAGCACTGCCTTAGACTAGATTATGAGATAATCCTTTTAACCAAAATTACGAAGATTCTACAAACAGCAGGAAGAATTGGAATGGCAGAAAGCAAATAATGTGCAATGGCATTACAATATAAACATAAAATTACAAATACATTATTTCTATATGTAGGTAAGGTATAGCAGTGACTTGGTATAACAAACCATAGAAAGGCTTATAATAAACCTGTTTAATATATACTTGCTGTCTCCAGTGAAATTCAGTTAGAAAGTCTTAAGATTAACACATTGAGGGTTCTTGAACTAGCCTCCAGTTTTAGTACTTGATTTACTGATACAAGGAAAATTAGTTTTTAAAAAATTCAAAATTCTTCTTTGATTTTCTGCTTCACCACTTACATGAAACTAAATAACTCTTCCATCCCATTTTCATAAATATCATTTTTTCCCTGACACTACGATGTCAGTCTAAAGCAGAACTTCCAAAGAATATCTAAAGCGTGAACTGAAAAGCAAGATATGGAATATTATTCTGACAAACATGCTTCTGCTCATCAATAAAGAAATGAAGGGGAAAAAATTACACTGAAAGTGTTCTAATTTTAAAGGACACCATGAAAGATTTGTTGTGATAATAATAAGAATGACCTAACATCAGTATTGATCCAAGACAGTCGATTTCATTGGGTTTAATGATCCGTTCCGCATAGTTAACAGCCCTGAGCTTTGCTCTAAACAATCAGATCTAATAGACAGAAGCATTCTACCTGTCATTCCCTGTTCAGAACTTATTTGCTCTTAACTTTCTGAAGTTTATTCTTAAAATTCAGTTTTATTCACCAAATAACCTTCATGAGAACACTCCAGTTCTAAAATACACGCCAATTGAACAAGTGCCTGAAAGACCACTAAGTCTAAATAACCTATTTTGCAGAAACACTTCAGAACTATTCAAAGACACTAGTTTTATCTTAGCAACCATTATGAGATTCATACATATATATATAAACCCCTGAAAATTAGTGTCTTTTGCTATCAGTGACTAAGTCAACTGTTAATTCCTAGATGCAGAGTTCCCAGAAAAAATAAAAACAGCCTTAAAGACTCTAAATTTAAATACTGTAAATTACATCAACAAAATCCTCATTTTAGTACTCTGCAATTTGAAAATTATATTTTTTAACACTAGAAACATTCAATTTTTAGGAAATATAATTAAAATTTCTTTATTAAAAAGTTATATCAAGATATGAAGTGCCTGAGCTAAGACTACAAAAGACAAAAAGTTGAAGCAAAGAAATGTAGCTTTTGATACAAGGATCCTTATCAGATTAAAGATTCAATAGTGAAAATACTCACATAAAAAGCTAGAAATAATTAAAAAAAAGATAGTTGAAAGATGATATAAGATTGGCCTGTTTCAAGGAAAAATAAAGGCTGAATTCCTTACTTCACTGAGGACTGCTGGCCAGTAGAGACCTATCAGCTGTCCCATCAGGGTCAGTAAATCTAATAATGCTATCTATTCATTGCTCATATTAGCCACTAGAGACCTGATGACATTTTATATATCCTGCCCCTTTCTTTCCTGGTGGTAAAAAGTATCTGAACAAGACTGATAGGAACAGGAAGGAGGTTACGCCAGAACACACACGGATGTGCCCGTATGAGCTGCAATCGCTGGCTGCCCTCCACTGAACATACATCAATACCATCCTCAGTAGAAAAACAGCTTTACAGAACTATTTTATTAGGCATCCAAACAAAAGATTGTAGTGGGAAACTATGAAAAATAAATATTATAGTAGGAAAACTATTTAAACTGAATTATTTTAAATCTTCAACAGCTAAATGTTGAAGTCCTTGAGTTTGAAGCATAATATCTCTCATTGTGCATTTTCTCATTTAAAGTGTGATTAACAAGATTTGAGCATTTCATCTCTAGAAGACGGTGGACATTTCCTCACTCTAAGTATTCATGCAGTGAATAAAGGCTGGGATACCTGGTGCACGGACACAAAATCAAAACAGCTATCATGTAGAGTGAAATGCAAGTACAATTCAGGCATAAAAGCAAGGAAGATCTTAGTATGAGTAGCTTTACAGTGGGAATCATTAATAACTAATCCAGATACATCTATTAATTAACATTTTATGCAGTAGTATTTGGAAGGATTTGTATTAAAGAGAAAAGAAAGAGGTCATGGGTGAAGAGGCTGGAGTTCTGCTCAAGTGCTCCAGGCCCCTGCATGTTTGCTGGCAAAAGCTGAGAACAACTTTTTCTGGAGGGTTGTAGAAGCTCAAGAAGCTTAAACCTTATCACAAGCAAACTGCCTCGCAGGTCACATCCTCCCACTCTCTTGGAACTAGGCCACTCAGAGAAAGTCAGCATCCAACAGATGATGTTGATGACTTAAACAACTATGGTTTAATTATTTGTCCCACAAAATGGTAAAATTCTCCTTTTTGTACTCTTTTCACCTAATTCCACATGCCCACGTACAGCATCCCATACCAGTCTTCTTCATTACTTTTCTCAAGACTGCATATATAATGATATTGCCTTAATATTCTTGAAAACTCCTGAACAGGCAGAGTTCAGGATTAATCTTCATGGAGTTGAGCTGAGTCACAGAAAGAACTGCAACTGCAATCATAGAATCATAGAATGGTTTGGGTTGGAAGGGACCTTAAAGCTCATCCAGTTCCAACCCCCCTGCCAGCAGCAGGGACACCCTCCACTAGACCAGGTTGCTCAAAGCCTCATCCAGCCTGGCCTTGAACACTTCCATACAATGACACCTAGCTATTTCTTTGGTAGTCTTGTTTAACTCTAGCACTTCAATAGTTTTTTCATAGAATAAAAATTCATTACTATAGACTTGCTAACTCACAACTCTAAGGATAATTTAGGAATATCGATTAGACCTTAAAATATGAATAAAGTGCAATTGCTCCAAGTCATTACTCCATTCCACAGGTCAACTTGTGATGCAACAAATACGGATCTATCAGAAGTCACCAAGCATTTTATAAGTGTATGACAAAGTCAACATTCACTGAGTGCTTATGGGTTTGGTTTTTATAACGTGCTGAAAGCAGTTAAGTGTAATTCTTTAAATTCATACAGTAAGTCAGTAGAGCTGCTGCTTTTCAGCTGCAGTAATCACAGGCAACTGCTTTTTGTAAGGTTTATTTTTTTTAAACCCAACTTTCTTTGTATTTTTCTTTGTATTCTGCTTGTTTAATTTAATGCCAGCATTCTCAATTTACAGATGCTAATTTTGCCTTTGACTTCCCTCAGCAAAAGCATGCCTTAGATAGGGGAGAGAGAAATAAAAAGTGTCTGGCTGCAGGTAATGGAATAGTTTAGCATGTGAGCTGCCTTACACTTCAGATAGCCTTGGACCCAGAAACCAATTGCTAAAGCAGGACTCCAGGTACTATATCCTTGAAATTATATGTAGCAAACCATTCATCTGTGGAAATTAAAGGCTAGGGATAATGGTTATGTCTAGAAAATGGGAGAAGTTAAACTCCCAAAAAGTACTTCTTAATCTGCTGAAGTGTATTTGGTGAATATAGCTAGAAATACAAAAAAAAAAAAGAAAAAAAAACACAAAAAACAAATCTTCTTCTGTTGGAAATAGGCAAGTTCTTGCCCACCAGATATGAACCCTGCTGTCCCCTAAACTCAAAATAAACATTTTATTAAGTATCATCCATTGTGTTAATCAATCACCTCCAAACCTAAGCATGCATTTATCCCAGAATATCAAGCCTGTAAAAACAACCACAGGAGATGGAAATAAAAAAAATGCTGGAAAGGAGGAATGGACATTCTGAAAAAGCAAGATACCCTGCAAACTCATTCCAACCTTGCAGTCCTGCTATCAGGGCTCTAACCTTCTGACTCCCTTTGATTTTCATTCCTACTTTTCTTCAAAAAGAAGCTCTCCTTATTTCCAGATTTATAGGTTCAGCCTATACCATTGTTCTGTGCAAAATTATCTCTATATAACAAAACGTTATTTTAACAGAAAAGTTGTTTGCTTTTATATCCAATTACTAACATTAATCCCTGAAATTAGCACCCATCTTTAAATACAAAAAGAAACTTTCCTTATTTCCAGATTTATAGGCTCAGTCTATACAATTCTTCTGTGCAAAATTATATATATATATATATAACAAAATTCTATTTTAAGAGAAAAGTTGTTTGCTTTTATATCGAATTACTAATATTAATCCCTGAAATTAGCACCCATCTTTAAAATTCAACAATACCATTAAGAACATTATTTATTTTCCATTAAGCCATTATTTAATGGTTAAAGTCAGAAACATACACACGAAGAACAAAGGAGTCGATACTTGGCGCAGCAGGACTACACCAATGGTCTTTATCAACTTATTAAAAGTTCTGCCTATTTGTCAATGCAGAGATACTTTCCTTTCCCATTGAAATGGAGGATTTCCACATAGCTGACATCAGAGAGTCTTTTTTCCTTGACACATAAGCAATACTTTGACAAAAAAAGAAAAAAATAATCTGATCGTGCAGTCATTCAACCCAAATCACTTTTGTAAGTAACAAACAATGTATACTCAATTACCCGGCAGACAGAACAATTAATCAGCACTGAACCTGAACATTAAATTGGAAAGACCACTGACGATGGGAATTTGAAAGGATAAGGCCACACCTCAAGTGCTGGGTTTAGTTTTGGGTCCCTGACTCCAAGAAGGACATGGAGGTGCTGGAGCATGTCCAGAGAAGGGCAACGGAGCTGGGGAAGGGTCTGGAGCACAAGTGTGCTGAGTTCCCAGCTGAGGGAACTGGGGTTGTTGAGCCTGGAGAAAAGGAGGATGAGGAGAGACCTTCTGGCTCTGTCCAAGTCCCTGAAAGGAGGGTGCAGAGAGGTGGGGGTGGGTCTGTTCAACCAAGGAACAAGGGACAGGACAAGAGGAAATGGCCTCAAGTTCCACCAAGGGCAGTTGAGATTGGATGTGAGGAAGAATTTCTTCACTGAAAGGGTTGTCAAGCATTGGAACAGGTTGCACAGGGCAGTGGTATAGTCACCATCCCTGGAGATATTTAAGACATGCAGATAAGTTGCTTAGGGACATGGTTTAGTGGTGGACCTAGCAGTGTTAGGTTTATGATTGGACTCGATGATGTTAAAGGTCTTTTCCAACCAAAACAAGTCTATGATTTTCCAGTAAGCAATTTCCCCACAACTCAAAAATATGCTTTTTGGAGAAAGTTCCCTCAAGTGGCAAAGGCTCTTTCTGTAAGATTTTTCTCAGCTTGTTTTAACGATGCACCCTCAAAACACTAGGTGCATTCATCACCTATCACTCAGCTGAAAACCACATAAATAGGAAAAAAAAAATCAGTCCAATAGCCTTAAGTAGCTTAAGAGGATGTTTGTGTTTCACATGGATAAATTTAATTATTGCTGTGGGTAGCAGAGCTCCATTACTCTCCATCTTTGTCTTTGTAAAAATTACCCAACTGCGATACAAACCATATCCTTTAAACACTGCTTTACGTTTCTATTCAGGAAACACAGACATATAGTCTGAGGTGCTCATTCTAAAAAACATGGGTAAAACTAGAGAGAGTGGAAGTAAAGTCAACCTATGTAATTGTAACCTACACAAAGTCTGGAATCAACTGAAAAACCCATCAGGTATCTTAGGAATGCGATGCTGCCTGGTGCTACTTTAAATTTAAAAGCATTACTGAAAGTTGAGAGCATCTGTAGAGAAATAAAAATGGCATTTTTTGGCACAACGCTTTCCATTTTACATCAGCATGAAAAGTCATTGTCTCCTCTATTTGCTTTTCTCTAAGCAGCTGTGTTCACTGCAGAAGCATTAACCAAGCATATTCTACCCACAAAGACCAAAAAAATATAATCTGCCTACAGTAGGTACTGCCTACACTTATATCAACACTCTGTGTGGCACCTTTTATTCCTCCCATGAAAGGATTTCATACAGAACCTCCCTATCTGCTTTATATTGTTACTGATTCTAATTATAGATACAAAACTTAGTTCTCTATCATAAGCCAGGAGGAAAGAGAGTTCTGTTATTCTGAAATTTCAGCTAGAACAAGTCTGGAGTTTTTTAACCAGATGTAAAATTGGCCTAAACTTGCTCTCAAAAGCCACTGCACGTGCCTTGTGGTGGCTCATACATAAGAGCCAAACTAGAGGTATATTCACACTCCTCCTGGATTGTGCCGTATGAATGTGTGATTCAAACGTGCTCAGAAAAGCTACAGAATCTTTTAAGGGACAAGATAATTCTGTGTCCAGTTCTGGGGCCCCAAACATCAGAAGGACATGGAGCTACTGGAGTGAGTCCAGAGGAGGCCACAAGGATGATGCGAGGGCTGGAGCAGCTCTGCTGTGAGGACAGGCTGAGAGAGTTGGGGCTGTTCAGCCTGGAGAAGAGAAGGCTCCGGGGAGATCTTATAGCGGCCTTCCAGTACCTGAAGGGGCTCCAGGAAGACTGGGGACGGACTTTGGCCAAGGGCAGAGAACGACAGAACAAGGGGTGATGGCTTGAAACTGGCAGAGGGGAGATGGAGATGAGATGTGAGGAAGAAATTCTTTCCCTGGAAGTGTTGAAGGCCAGGTTGGAGCAACTTGGTCTAGTGGAAGGTGTCCCTGCTGATGGCAGGGGGGTTGGAACTGGTTGAGCTTTAAGGTTCCTTCCAACCCAAACCATTCTATGATTCTATGAAAGACGACTTCGATAGACTCTACAGGACTTTAGCCAGAAAAAGCTTAAATAGGAATGAATTATTGCAAGGAATACATAGAAATACATCATCATAAGACATCCCTCTAACAAAATATCTTGATCTAAACCAAGTTTGATCTTCTTGATTTCACAATGCTAGGATTGCCTACCTTTGATCAGAGTTGTTAACTCTCTCTTCCTCCT
>NW_010335026.1:12848-43783 GCF_000700745.2 Antrostomus carolinensis
AGTAACCAAAAAGACAAAAGGCCCTGCAACATCAGCCATTTGTAAGTTAATTCTTCTAGTTACTTGAAGAATAAATATTTTCTCCAACTTTTGCTACTGCAGGGATTTCAAATACTGTCCCACAGTCTGAGCAGTGCTGGAACTAGCTCCACAGAATTTGCCATATTTAAATAACTTTCAACAAATTGTACAGACAAAGAGTTTAAAATTTCAAGACACCCAGAAATGTCTGCTCTGAATTCTTACTTAGTTTGTAGGGGCTTGGTTGTACTTATCTCAAGTGCAACGTGGATATTCCAGTTAATTAATTCAAACAGTGAAAGGTATCAAGATAATTAACAGCTGTAAGATCTCATTAAATTTATTCACTCAGTCTTAACAGTCGTAATTTCAACAAATCCAAGATTTCTTCATTTCAGAGGTTTTTGTTTACTTGATTATCTTGAGAAACTACTTTTCCTCATCCTGGAGGATTGCCTACAGTGACAGCATACTAAGTCAACAGGGCTTTGCTCTACCAAACGCAGTGACCTCCAGCAGTGGCTGCACACTTGCCCAGGGAAAAAACAAGTTCAATGAATGCACAGATCATATTCCCAGCCAATACTCTCCCAACTTCCAACTACTTTCACCTGAAACAGTTCCTGAAATGAACATGATGTCAATATATTAAGCAGCTTTCATTTAACTATCTCCCATGAACTCATCCCATCTACTACTGAATTTTATTGTATTATTAGAAGCTCATCAACCAGATGAGACTGACTAGAGACAAAGGAAACCAATGAACTCATCTTACAGCAACCATGCAGAGTGCTTGCCTTGGAACAGAAATGCAGATGTTGGAAACTCATCTATTTTTATTTTTTTTCCAAATTTTTAAAGATTACTCTTTTCATGAAAGCCAGAAGAACTCTTCTGAATTCTCCCTGTTCCTTTGTCTATTGTTTCCCCATTACTGATCATTAGTTATCAGATGTGATAGCAGAAAACACACAAGAAATGCCCACAGATAAACAAAATCTGACTCAGAACTCTCTGCAGATCTGGGTATTAAGAGTCAGCACAGCTTATTTGCCAGATGAGCTGTTAACATTTCGCAGACTTCTTGCCTCTATACTAATAAACACCCCCTGCTAAATCCACAAGATTTGAAAGCTACACAATGGGACAATGAAAAAAAAAAAAAAAGGAGAAAAATTATACTTTTCAGTAACATTTGAACCTAGTTCAAAAACATTTTTTGAGAGATCTTTTTAAATAATTACATCCTTCTCAAAAATAAGGGCTCTCACAGGAGACTGCACACAAGTCTTATTTTTCACATGGAGTAAAGAGTATATTCTGTAACTGTACACTATATTCCTGGTTTACGTGAATTCTGCAGCCCTTCCCTCTACCTCTCCATAAAGTGAAATAGCAAATTCATTACATGGGCTTACAATAATTTATTCAACCCCAAAAGAGGGATCCAGTGTGAAAGGAAGCACTACTGGCCAGCTGCAGAATCTACTAGTCTAGTTGGTACTAAGTGACTAGTATATAAATATAGAAGTCTTAATCTCATTGCTAAAGACCTATGCCTTCTCCTTGCCATAATCCAGGTTGTTTGCCTTAAAGAGAAATCAGAAAAGGTATAAGAAATTGGTAAATAGGTTTTCTAAAAAAAATATTTTTTTATTTTTTTTTAAAGAAATTCAATGTGATACAGTGATTTGAAAGTATCATTCTTCAGGCTGGGCAAACAATAAACAGTTACATTAAGACCTAAGACACGTAAAAACACTGCTCTTGAATATACTAGCTGGATATAATAATATCCAAGATAAACGTGATGTTCTAGTTGAGTGAACTAAACAGTTAAAAAAAAATTCAATCACAGGGATGGAGAGGAAGAAATCTATTCAATGCCCTTGTTTCTGATCCATTAATGGTTAGGTCATGGTTGACTTTACTTCTAAGGTTCAATGGTTTTTATTCAACGTAAAAGATACAGAGCTGACCTACATCAAGTTTTTTCTCGTGCAGTATTTTAGTTGTGCATCCTCACATTGTCATTTCACAGCATGTGGAAATGCTGAATGCTGACCCTGTTTGCTCTTTACATGTAACAATACCTTCAAAAATATTTTCTTTATTACATTTTAATTTCAGTACCTATGATTTAAAGTTCAATTCCAACACTAGCAGAGTAGCTTTCCTACAGCTATGGGATCTCCCTACATTTTTAATATAAGCTATTCATCAGCACATTTATAATTAGGCACAACGTTCCAAGAAGCTAATAAGAGCAAAGAAGATACATTATCACATATCATGATCTGACATTACACAACAGAGCATCATTAAGAAAAGAGAACAAGACAGGAAAAGAAAGATCAAAGTGACAAGAGCAAGATGATTCTCAAAGACAGCAATGCTCATGCAAAACTTCTCAATTATTACCTTTTTTTTCTTTAGTCTTCCTTATATTGACTAATCAGCAGAACCAAGTTTTTAGAAATGCACGATTGTGATAAATCCATTTGGCATCAAGTTTTAAGCTTCAAGGGGCACTAGGCAGGACACAATGAGTCACTGCAGTAGAGCAAAAGCAGAGAGAAAAAATGTGAAATGGAATCAGAGCTAAACTAAGATGGGGAAGGGAGAATAAGGATGAGTGGTTTAATTCAGTCTAATGATATAATTACCAAGCTAGACACATAACTTAGTCTTTATTCCACTTTAATCTAGAAATTTCTATATGAAGCTGAACTGTACCAGACATACTTAAAAAAACACACAACTTCTGTAAAAAGTGCAATTTACTGCCAGGGGGACACTATTGGAACAAAAGAAGTTAAAGCTCAGAATTAGACACCTGTATTTATAAGTATTCTCATGGTTTTCATACATTGGTCTGGGAATAAACCAGAAGGCCTCCACAAAGTGGTAAAACTTAAACCTCCAACCTTGTAGAGCATTAAAGAATTGACTGAAGTGGATGTGGAGTGCCTCTTCCTCTAAGTCATCAGGTCTTAAGTAGAAACTGGACAGAAGATATCTGCTAGCACTACACACAGTGTCCTCTCTGATCCACCAGTTCCATTCATCTCCCTGCTCTCTAATTTATAACAATACAGACAAAGTATAAATATTCACGTCAGATCTGCAAACAGACCCTGCAGTTTTCCTTCGCAGTTAGGAAAGGATCAAACATGAAATATTGCTACAGACAAGTTGTGAAAATGATACACTTGACATGTCAGTGAAGACTAAAATAAAGACTGATGGCGTTTTAATCCTGGAAATTAACTGCATGACTTGGACAGAAACACAAAAGGAGAAAAACACTTCAATATAGACCCTCAAAAATATTACACTTGGTGGTCTCTTCTCCCACAGGAAAAATAAATATCATTACTAATCTTAACAGCTGCTAAACACTTCAGAGGATCAGATCCCAGCAAGTTACAAATTCATATGTGGTTAGAAAGTTGGAGAGTTATATAGACTTCTCTAGAATAATGATGAACGATGTCAAGTAGTCTGCCTATGTATCTTTATAAGTATCATTAAGCTGTGATAAACTGGAGAGCTAATAAATATCTGACTTTAGAAAATGCTGTTAGAAGGTATCTAATGTTAGAGGGATAGATGGCATAATAAAAATCTTACAGATACTTCTAGAGCTTTTCAGTGGAGGTCCTATTTATGCAGATACTTGAAATGGAAATATAGGAAAAATATAGCAATCAGAATTGGGTGTTTTCACACTGATCTGGATTTGATGGTACTGAAATTTCAAATACAAAGTCTTTCCTCTAGGCTGGCCTGAGAACTGGAAGAGAGTCTCATTCCAATCTTAACTACAGTTATTGCCCACTCTAAACAAAATCAGATTGAGTTGCCTAAACTTAACTTTTGCTGAAAATTCTCTTTTGTCTAGACTCCAGATTTTCAAGAGCCTCTGGGGTTCTCTACATTGCACTAATGACCAAGACTCACACACAGTACTCAAGTTCATGACTGGTGCAGCGAGTTTCTTTGACTAATTTTAGAAAAAATATTTAGTTTGAGGTTTTGTTGGTTGGTTGTGGGGGTTTTTTGGTTGGTTGGGTTTTAAGTATAGCAAGAACAAATTTTTAAACTTGGCTAAAGAAATCATTCTATGTATTTTCCATGAAGTTATTACATAGCTTTGGTGAATTTACCAAATTGGAGGAAAAAATCAAACCCAAGATTGACCCAAGAACATTGTATCACCTACACCAAATCAAAGAACCAGTTCTGAGTGGGAAGACCTCATTAAATGCACTCAAGATTCAACATTCAATCTTGAGAGCCAGCCACACTAACATCTAGAAACTAAACCATGTAAGAAACAGCCTTGTGCCTGGCTTACCCAAATATCCTAAATAATTCTTGGGACCTTATCAAATATAATCACTTTCTTTGAGAAACATATATAAAAACTCCAATCTCTATTGCAGGGCAAATGATTTCTTAAAGCCTCATACACTAAGAAATACTGTGTCTAATGAGGCATTACACATTAGGCTAGCTCTCTGTAAAGAAGCGTGTGGAAGAAATCAGGATTTTGGACACAAAAACACAGAAGAAATTTTCTGGCTTCCTTATGATACCTCCCATCATCGAGACCACAGGTAACAACCACTCAGAAATCTTTCTGAAATAAATTTAAACTCAATTTTTTTATTTCCATTCTGTGTTTAAGATATTGCTAAAATGATTGCATACAACAAATGGTAGGATTATGTTTTTGTTGATGATTTTAGTTTTTTTATTAGATAAAGCATTTTCCCCCTTCCCTTTCAGATCTATTGAGATATTTAGCATTCCTGTTCCCCTCCACTCAGTTTCACTGCTCAACAGATTGTTCTTCATTCCCTGTCTCATTCAATTTCCATGATTTTCAGACTGCTTCCTTCTTACAATTATTGTTGCAAGCCTTTAGCCGGTTATCAACGTATCTTGTAATTGAAACAACTCTGTAGCAAGAAAGCTTTTTAGAATTAAAACCAGAAGTGCAACGAGTTATAAATTCATTAAAGGCAGGATCTCTTATACTAGCATATTTCAGTCCCTATTTTTTAGTCCATATTACAAATCCAAGTTTGAGGTCTGTGGGATTTCTCCATTAGACTTTACATGAGGTTTTTCAGATACAACAGTCCCTTCTGCAAAAGTGCTTTTCTCATTGTTTTTATCAGATTTTCTGGCATTTCTTTTCCTAGTTTAATATAAAATATAATAGAGTGTGTGTGTGTGTGTGTGTATATATATATATATATATCACATCTATTTAATAACTGAGCAGAACTTTGAACCCCTTTGCTCTGCCATACAGACTCTCTGATTTTTTTTTTTAGTGGGGACAAATAAGTTAAATTGGTTATATTGTGTACTGGGACTCGAGTCCTTCAACACGTGCTAGTCCACCAGCATGCTCTGCTCTGTCACTCCTCAGTTATCTTATTACCTTTATGCATAAATCATATTTTCTCTGGGTTTTCATCTAGCCTGACAGCACTAGGTGTATACAAGACTTATTTTTTCCCCCAGATAAAACATATGCAAACCTTTTATTCGCTGCACAATAGCTATTCAATTACTTTTGCAAAGGCTGCAAAGCAATTTTGCTAAGGACACCTAGGAAGGAACAAACAAACCATCTCTATGTGTCCTGGTGTTAGTATATCATCCAATCTACCTGTACCCTAAGAAGACTAGAAAATAATAATATGATCTGTCACATGGGAACAGAACATCTGAGCAATCAGTGAGGTCTGGCAACAAGTCTACTTGTGGTCCAGACTGAAAGATCAACACTTGAATAATTCTGCAGTGAGTGCTCGGGGAGTTTGTATTTCTGAAATACAGTAACCTAGCATCCTCTCAATAAAACAAAAACAACTGAAAATGCAAAGCATGTCAGAACTAGGTATTATCAGAAGCAAATACACTTTTCAATTAAGATCAATTTGTAATAGCCACAAAAATCAATTTATAATAGCCACAAAATTAAAAGCTCTTTAAATCTTTGTCTTAATCTTTAAATCCAAGCACTGGAACAGGCTACCTTTGGCAGTGGTTGAGTCCCCATCCCTGGAGGGATTTAAAAGATGGGTAGACGAGGTGCTCAGAGATCTGGTTTAGTAATGGACAGGTATGGTTGGACTCAATGATCTCAAAGGTCTTTTCCAACCAAACAATTCTATGGTTCTAAGTTATCCTCCCATTCCTGGGAAGTTTAAAACCTAGTGAATCTTTTCACTTTATCATTCATTTTGTTCAGATTAGTATCAGAGTTTGTTGCAATTTCAGTAGATGAGAACAAGAAAAGCCAAGGACAGTGACACCTACCCCAGACATTTCTCATTTGTGCTAAACAAGGTGAAATCCAATTGTCCTGTTCAATTTTTGTTTTCACACATGCTCTCCTTCTCATGAAGGCAGAGACACCTACAGCCACATAGACTTGGACAAACTGCCCAGTTCAAACCTGCCTGGTCTTAGAGTCTCCAAGGAAGAAGCAGCAAAATGACAAAGTTTTACTTGCCCTGGCAGCAGCCTGCTGCCCATCCAAACCACAGGAGATGTGCTTTGGGGAAGGTCAGACCTCCTTCAGGTGTGCAGATCCATTGTATTTCACATCAGCAATAGCTCAGTCACAGGGATTCATCCTTCCTTTTCCCTGGAGCAATCTCAGTGGGTTGCACCCAGAAAGAGATTGAATTCCAACGTCAAGTTAGAGTTATAAGCCTAAGAAGCAGTATTTATGGCCCTATCACTGTAGCCTGCCTTCCCACTTTGGACAAGACAACACAAAGTCATCTGTTCAGTCAACGAAATACCTGAGGCAGCTATTTCTCCTCCCACACTTGGTAGTAAAACTCCTGTTGCAAAAAGCCCCTAGTTTCTGTAAATTACTCAAGATAGTTTAATAACACAAATTAAACTAGACAAAAAACCCATTCAACAATCAGATCACTTGTTAATGAGTCATGTGAGGTCCCCCATGGTCCAGTGGAAAAACCATTAAACTATGTGCATAATTAAATAAAAAAAAATTTAAAAACCCCACACCAGAAAACAAAAAAAACCCTAAAGCACCCACAAATAGAAGATATATTAATACTGGAAAGATTAAGTTTAGACTCAAAGAACAATTAACATACTCTGTCACTTTTAATATCAGTATTTTTCCATTATATATGTGTATATATATATATATTTAAAATGCTTCTTCTATTACTCACATGAATGCTATCACCTAACATACCTCTCCTCCACCTTTTGTAGTCATAGAGGCTCTACAGATTTTCATTTTTTATTTGCTAGTGTGTGCATCAAGGATGACCAAATACAACCCACAAAAGCACAACATGATCCATGGGTATTTATAGTGGTATATGCTGCGTAATTTATCCTAATAAAAGTATTTCAGCACAGAATAGAATTAACAAGGTTGAGGGTAATTGAGTTGATATGTCGTTGTGTACTAACTTTAAAAGGATTTTTTTAAAAGTGAATAGCTTGTTCCTATTTGAATCTTCTACAGGAGAGACATCTGAACATCTTCAAGGGGTTTGTTTTGAAGGTGTTGCACCTTGGAGACATGGGGGTCTCCTCCCACTTTTTAAAGACAGACAGTTTTATCAGATAGGCTTAGCCTTCTGGTTGCAGAAGCACAAACTACTACTGGTTCCAACAACAGTTCTTTCTGGAGATTTATGCTAATGGCTTAACCTCTTTGATTCAGTCTTCCTGCCTGTAAAACAGAGATGACACTGAACATCACCTTGTTATGAGGAGTCTGTTAACCAGCACGTTTGTGACGCACTACTAAGATTAAGAGTGTAATTACCTCATTATTATGTACTATGATTCCTAGTTGAATGTCACCTAAAATATAATGGTTTTTGTGATTTTAAGAACTATCAACAGGGAACAAATCATCAAACAGTTACATGGAACTGTTAAAACAGAGTAGCTTCTTTTTCTTTCCTTTTCTCCTTCTTTCTAGAAGAGTGTCTTACATTCTACTTTTCCAATCTGATTTCTAAGCACTTTGCCAGAGGAATTACTGCCAGGATGAGTGGCTTGTGTTTTAAAATCCATCAGCAGGGACAACAAAAAGTCTGGCAGGTGCTGCAGGACCACATAGAAACTATGTTTTAGCTCTTGTACACTAGTAAAGATTGGTACACTCGCTAGCTTTTCATAGTTAGCTTAAATCTAGATTTATACTCCAGAAATAGTCAGATCTCAACCTACTTTTATTTGGAAAGTTAAGAAAGATTTTTACTTGTGTGGAATATTCCATTACTGATTTGAAAGCATCCATCAAATCCAAAGAATCAGTTACAATTTCTCTTTTAAAAATAATATTTAAACAGAATCATTCAAAATATTTTAGTACTCCTTGTGGAAGGCTAATGTGCAAGTGGATGTGGCAACTGAAATGAATACTGTAGTGGAATTGTTTGTGGAACACTAAGAATGGTGGTCAAACTTAAGATGTTCTTGCTTCTTAGAAAACTGTCACATAAAAGTCACCCCACTACTATGGTCAAAATCCTGGCCAGACAACCCAGAGAAAAGAAAGTCAGTCTCTTAATTCCTCTGTCAAAATTAATTTTAATAAAACTTTATCACAGTCTGTGGAAGCCCTGGTGGTTCTATCCTTAGTCACTTCATCACAGTTTCCCAATAATTCTCGTGTGGGTTTGTGATCTTAAACAGAAAATAAATTCATCCATTTCTTTTACAATGTCAACGCTGCTACCATTGTCTTCAAACTTTGTACTGAACACTTAAAGGCTGTCTAGAGAGCCCCATTATTTTATTATCATAACTTTGATTTCATCTTTCTGTAAGAAAATCCAGTAAATAAATGATTTAGAAATGAAAGAGAATTAAATTAAGAAGAATATATGTCCCAAGGACAAACCACAATGCAGGCTGTTGAAACAGACTTAAGTATTTTTGGCTTTAACAAGAGTAAGTACACTTGTAACTCCTCAATAAGTTGATATTTCAACATGTTCAGGAAGAGCTGATCAAACAAAGTTTTATCCTTAAGGAGAACTGCCACTCTGCTGAGGAAGTGAAGCAAATCAAAGCTTCCAAAGGCAAGATGCATTTTGGAGGCTGTGGAGCAAGGGCAGCTCACACCCTCCTGCCACCAAGGGAGAGGTTTGGGAGGTGGACATCACAGAAAAATGCTGAGATTTTTTATTTTTTGACTAAAAACTAAAGCCATCAGATTCTGTTTGCAAACTGAAAGAGTCTCGTTAAAAAGCATGACACGTCCAAGGCTTTATGAAAACATTTTCTTGTATTTGCAGCGAGGAGAAGTCAAGTTATCTCAGATTCCCCTCTGCTGAATGAACCAAGTCATTAAACTGGCATTTGCATTGAAAGTCTTTTCACAGGGTTTTCTGTCAGGCCTTTCAAACAGGACTGAAATGAATGAGGGCCAGCTTACAAATGATGCATTGTTGAATGTATGTGAGAGCAAACAGCCACCATTGTGAGTGCAGGTGGGAAAGAAAAATGAATAGACAAGGAAAGCTCACGGAGAGGGAGAATCTCATTATTGATGGACGATGTGAGTGTCTTTAATGAAGTTTACCCAATAAAAGATGGATTTTCCCCTGCTCCTCCTCTTTAAAAATTAATTATGTTGAAAAATATACAATGGTAAAACATCTCAAAGATTATATATGCTTCTCTTTGATCATTATACTACTAATTAAGATCTAGAAAGACTCTTCCTTCAAGTATCTGAAAGCATTCAAGTATTTCAAAGCTCAGCTCGATCTCTTACAGAAATACACTTATGGTCTTGCATTCAGATGAGGAAACTGAGGCATAAATTACCAATAGCACGCAAGAAGACAGACTTAAAACCTAGAATTTTTTAACTTCAGTCCTTCAACTAAGGAATTACACGTTACTCCTCATTTTATCTTCTCTGAAGTAGGACATAACAACATGCCCGAATGCCAAAAGTTTACCCAAACAAGAACAAAACCAGAAGCAACAGATGCACGGAAAATCTTATCTCCCAGTCACAATCTTTTTCTCTGTAAATAGCCTCAGATAGTCTTCTGCCATATTCTTCACAGCTGCTTCATCAGTTTTCTCTCCTTTTGTCTGGTGGCAGCTTTTATCCACATTTTCCTCACTGAAAAGGCACTTCAAGTCTCATTTGAAAACATTTCTTTGCCATTCTGTTGTCTTCCTACTGCTTTTGTTTTGCCATGGAACACGCTTAGGCAGTATTTTGCACTATAGTTTCCTTATCATCTACTATTACAGCCTCTCACCACTTAATTTTACAAGCCTCTATGTGTTACTATTTACAATGAAAATGCTTAATTCTACTAATTTTCAACTTACAAACTGCATCTCCCTTTCCTACGAATATCATTACCTTCACTTGATTATTAAAAACTGCTTGTTTTACTCTTCAACCACCATGTAACCAGAGATCTTAACTACCTTATAGTTCTCCTCCAGGTTAATACCATCAAACAGTGTGGGATCGGGAACTGACCCCCAGTGGGCTGTAGAAGAAATTGATCTGCAAGAACCTTTTGAGATGATTGTGCCTTTCTAATGCAGACAATGTACATAGTGGTTGGTTTATTATTAGTATTATATTTAAAATGTAATAAAAGCAACACCTTAAAATGCCTTACAAAAGACTAAGGACATGTTTCTGCCATGCAATACATCTAATAACAAGTCACCTGAGCTACCAAAAGTACCACCACTGCTGCACCAGCACATTGAGACAAGGAGAGCTGAACACTTTACAGAACTTTTACTTCCACTACAAGAACCAACTTGTCCTTGAAATCAAAGATCTAACCCCAAACTGAAGCCAGGAAGGAAGTCTAGGCTGAATCTCAGACTCACACCCAGGGTGTCCAAAGACCCAGGGTTCAGACTCACTTCTGCATTCCTTCCACACCTCTTAACTTTGTGTTAATTACAAATCAAATCACATTTGCTGCCGATCATCATGAAATCCAGAGAGAAGTCTCATCTGGGATTACAAGTGAATACAAGTCCTTTAACTTTGAACCTTTTTAGGTTCAAAACCTATCAGGTACACTTGGAATTTAATAAAAAATATAAAGCTTTCTTGACAATGTTTTTTTTTAATTTAACTGATTAGAAATAATTATATTACTTTTTACACTTAGGACACAAGTATTAGGTTGGACGTTAATCCACGTTTTGTTCTTTTTAAATATTGATACAACACTATTAACCTTCATCTGGAATTTCCCTAATGCTCCAAGATTTATGATGTATCAGTATTATAGATTACTTGTCCAGTTATGTTTTAAAATAGCTGCAAGAAGTTCAGCCCAAACAGCTTGATGGAACTCAAGTTGTTAAAAACGTTTTGCTTCAACAAATACACTACCTACTAGGAAACTGGGAAATAATTAATTGTCAGTTAACTATATAAATCAGTATATTTTCAAAACAAAAAACAGAAGACATTCACCTTCCTGGATTATTGGTAATACAACTGGTTCCATGTAGCTAGATTTATAAATTATTATATTTCCTTTTGTCCCTAAAACATATATGCTTATTTATAGAAATATGTAATATATAATACATATATTTCAAACACAATTTTTATACAACATGCTTCTGTTTATTACCCTGAGATACCTTTGTGTATCATTTATATCATCATCTGTAGTTCCTAAAAAAGTACAAGTACTTTAAGATAAAAATTAAGTTTAATTTCTGTACAAACTACTTGTTTTGACCCATGGAGTATGTTTTTTAAGATTAACATTACAAAACATTCTGAAAACTGTTCCCAAGCATCAGTTAATCTTATTTTCAGATATCCTCTCCAGGTTCAGAGATCTCATCTGTACCCAGCTGCAGTGAAAACCTGGTATGGTTTCTATAGGTTTGGAGTTTTCTTTTTGCACATAAGTCACAAACCTATTTATATCATACACTTTTTAGGCCTGTCATGTTTTATTCTGTCAGATTTATGCCCAATATAAAACTCCCTACATCATAAATATGTTTTTTTAATAGGAATTTGTAGTCTGTAGAAGTGCTTATGTTGTTTGGGTTGGGGGACATCACACACCTCCAGCGTGTGCAGTTCAAGCTAAAACCATCCACGTTAAAGCATTTTTCTCCCATGGTTTTAAAGATAGTAAAGAACTAAATATTCCATTTTCTTGTGTGATTTAGCAACTGATAGCAGAATAATAAATACTACATTTACATTTTATATCATGAACATGCAAACATTCTAGATCATTTGCTCCTAGTCACCAGGAACATGGAAATAAGTAACAGTGTTTTACACGAGTGCAACTTCATTTCTTTTTCACCCACTTAGTCATTCTTAATAAGGTCATAAATATTTATTTTAACATTTCAATTCCACAGACTCAAATAGTCATATTTTAGTTACCACTTCATCAAGTTTAAATTTGGAAATGAGCAATTCCAATTAATCTTAAAAATAATAAGAAGAATAATTAAGCTCCTAACGCTGAGTTTGGCTATTACATGATTACTACTCATATTCCAGCAGCCTGATCATTGCCTTTCTCCACTTTGTCTCTGTGCTAAATAAAACATGTATCTACCCCATTCCATACCTCCTCAGCACTTCTGTCATGAGTTTAAAGAGATTCTGATGTCTCCTAGAAGACTCATTCTTTGAACACAATTTCCCTCTACGCTGGGCAAAAAAAAAACCCCAAAACACACAAATTGTACAAAAATTGCACAGTGATTTCACAGCAAAGAATTTCTTCCTCACATCTCATGTCCATCTCCCCTTTTCCAGTTTAAAACCATCACCCCTTGTTCTGTCACTCCCCGTCCTTGTCCAAAGTCCCTCCCCAGCCTTCCTGGAGCCCCTTCAGATACTGCAAGGCTGCCAGAAGGTCTCCCTGGAGCCCACGGGAGTGGGATGCAAGTTGTCTTTAAAAATGATTACGTTGGGCCAACTAACCAGTAGGTTTAGTAGGTTAGTATTCAGGTTCAAGCTAGACACCAACAGTGCAGACATGCGAGTTCAGTTTGCTGCAAGTTGTTCACCAGGTTACTCTGCTACTGGATTAGCAAATTAGTCTGATTATTTGTGCAGCTATATAAACTAAAAATAAAAACCACACATATTCCCTGAAGTGAACACAAAAGCAAGAGTAGAAACAGCCAGAAGAGAAGGAAAAAGGAGAGCCCACCCTTCAGCTGCATGTCTGTCTTAACTCAAGCGTGCAGCCACCACGGTTTGTTCCTTTAAGATGACACAAAACCTACCAGGTAGCAACCAACCTATGACCAGGTACATTTGCCCTTCAAGTTCCTGCACACCTTTCAGTCTCCAGGACAAATCTGAGGGGTAACCAAGCAAAACAAACTGTTTTACCTGCCACACCTACTCCCTAATCGTGTTCAACAAGTGGACACTCAGCTCCCCTGACTTGCTGGCAGAGGGGCTCACAAGAATATATCCATTTTCCAACCACTAGCACTGAAAAGCTCCAGCATCAAGTCATCCTGGTGATCCCTAAGAGGAACCACTACACTGGTCTTGCTATACTTACAGCTACAAAGCATAAATCACGTATAATTATTAAAAACAAAACAAAAAATACCACAAAAAAACAACAAAAAAGCCCTACAGTCTTCCAAAAACAACCATCCTTCTTTTATGACCTTCCTTCCTAAAAAAAAAAAAATGTATAAAATATTCAAGGATTATATTTGTCTTTTGAACAAGATGTTTTTAGTGTTATAAACACTGTGGTTCATCATAGTTCCCATGACCCCCCCCTATAATTAACCTTGGTTACATCTCCACTCTCCAGGACCTATCACTGGTTTTGGTGGCGAAGCTACTGTCATTCAGGATAATAGAAGGCTACTTTAATAACTGAAAAACAGCAGTCACTGTGTATAACATTTTTCCATCACTTTTTTTTTTTTTCCCATTTAAGTGTTGTCTCAGAATTTGTCCTTGTCAGTATACAAAGTAAGATAAGGATCATTCCAGCCAAAATAACAAGCCACTTCAGAGGATGAAAATAGCACCAGACATCAGTATTGTGCATGAAAGCACAGAGTAATTTGACTTTAAACACTGAGATTTCAGAAAAAAATATATATATATAACAGGCCCTTTATTTTGTATTTTTATTCTATTTTGAATCAAAGACCCACATTCATAAGAAAATAAAACATATTTCTTTATACCCAAGTGACAAAACATCCAGAGGGACCTTGAGAGCTGGGCCTGTGCAAGCCTCATGAAGTCTGCTGTGAGGGTGGTGAGCCAGTGTCCCAGGTTGGCCAGAGAAGCTGTGGCTGCTCCTCCCCGGAAGCCTGGAAGTGTTCTCAGCCAGGTTGGATGAGGCTTTGAGCAACCTGGTCTAGTGGAAGGTGTCCCTGCTGCTGGCAGGGGGGTTGGGACTGGAAGAGCTTTAAGGTCCCTTCCAACCCAAACCATTCCATGGTTCTACAATTTTAATAGCCAAACTAGTAATTGAAAAAAATTGACCCTTTTAAAATATGAGCTATTTTTTTCTCAGAATTTTGCTTTGATTCTTAGTTGCCAGTGATTCAACGTAGCTGATCCACCAAGTTCTTCAACACAGCGTTTAACTTCACTACCACAAGTACACCACTTGATATCACTGGAACCAATCAATTGCCAATTCAGTCACAGCAATTTTGTTGAAAATGAAGTTATCTGCAGCAATAAACTGTTGTGCTAGAAGCAGCGAGTTCCTTGCTAATGGAAATGGTCTTTTTACTAACACTCAAAGAACAGTAATGCTGAGACTTATTTGCATGTACTAAATGATGGCAAAGCAGTCAACAGTTTTTGACCCATTTACTTTTTTCACCTTTTTTTATACTTAAACATGCAGCTTAAGCTGAGTCATCTGTGACTCATTCTGAAACACTAGAACACCAGCATTATGCTCAAACTATTCTTTTTCTGGTTAAATTACTATATTTAAAAGAGCAAGTCGCTGTTGTAAGAAAATAGATTGATATTACAATATTTTAACCCTTTGCTATGATTCTCTGCAGCACTTGCCGTTGACTACACAGAAGAGGCAACGTGTGGAAGGATCTGGGAAATGACTATGTTACATCATCTCACCACGTGGAAGAGAAGATAGTTTCATCATTCAGGGTCATCTGCCTCATTAGCACTATTGTTTTTCTGTTTTTATTCCATCTAGAGTACAGCAATTCCTGTTCCTTTCCCATTCTGTAGCATATTACCAGTGGCTACGTGATGATGTTAGACATATGCAGGTAGCCCTTATTGGCACCGGTAGATGTCAACTTTCATCTGAGGGAAACACCAATTTTTATGAACAGTAAATAAACATAATTCTTTGTTCCTAATTCAGCAAACAGTTGTGACTCCCATCAGTGTTTAGGAAGACACAACCTCGCAAAACAACCTCTCAACTCCAAGTAAGTTGTGGATGCCCCAGTATATCAGGACTTGCAGGTCTATGAGTACACAGACATGGGGTGGTCAGGTGAGCTACAGGGTAACTGAGTTGGTAGAGGCTGAAGTTTCTTGTTGCCTTTTAAAAAGCTATTGTCAATTCAAAAGCATTTTTTAATTTTTTATTAAGCCCCCCCCATCCCTCCATGTATCTACCAAAAAAAGCTTTCCATGTCTAACCAATTAGTGGATTACAAGAGACATAACCTAAACAGAGAACACAGCCTGACACACAGAAGAACTCCTTAAAAGCTTCAAGACAAGACCAGCCTGTGACTTGCCCATCTACTGAAGATGAATGGGACAGGCACTGGACTACAGAAGAAATTAAGCCAGTGATCAAGGTGGGAGGCACATTATTGCACAGACTTTGAAAGAGAATACTAATCGAGGTTTGGAAACATTTGCCATTTTTAAGTGCTTAACTCCTGGGAGAGGAATGTAATTTTGCCATTTGGATTTTGTCCTGCAAAAGCTGATCCATAAAAAGCACACAGAAATACCAGTTCTGTTAAAAACAAACTCTTCTTTACTTCCCAGGGTGGAGGCTTCTAGTTTCTTAATGACAGAAGACAAGACTCCATCAGTGTCACTTGTGTATTGTAAATGCAACTGTACAAGGATCTGTAAATATGGGGTTAAATTCTAAAAAAACCCCAAAAAATCCCCCAAAACACCAAACCCAAAACACCAAAAGTTTTCCTTCTGTATGTGCTGTTCAAGTTATCTACTAAATCTTGCTTAAGCTCTCACAGAGGTAACATTCAAGTCTTCCAAAAGGGATAAACTGAACATTTGACTGGTCAGCTTATATTTTGCATCTCAATAGTCAGTAGCCTACACTCAAATTCCGTACACATCTACACACGCCAGCAGGATGACATCACAGCTTACTCCCAGGTCACACTGTCAATCCTCATAGCCAGCAAGGACAAGAAATCCATGGCATACAGCAGCCTTGGCCGTGTGCAGATCTCAAGGACTATTCATGATTGCAGAGGCCAAGAGCAGAAGGAGATAAAGTAGACAGAGTATTTAATCAGGTCAAAAGCAACAGACCTCATTCAATTCCACACACGTACAACCACCTTTTCCACTCCCTGCTCCTTGCTTATTCTTTTTCAAGAAAGCATATTCTGGGAGAATATGCAACATTCACTTCATATACACACCAATCATTTATTTATTTATTAGAAGTTGGACCACTCTTTACAATTTTTTCCAATAAAGCAGCAGTTGTGTTAGAGAAGATTGGGTAAATCTGGTGTCTGTGTCCCTGGCACATCTCAAAACAAAACCCCACCAAATCACACCCTACACCCCATGTACATTCCCATCCACCACTTGCTGGAAGAATGGCACCTGATACACTCAGAAGTGATGGGTAGATGCACTCCACTGCTCTATCATGTGCAGATTATAGAAGATCATCTCCTGTTATTGCAAATTCATTGTCTAGACTGTGACAACAGCAGCAGGATCCATCTAAACTGCCACATCGAAATTCAGAGAAGCTCTTGTCCTCACAGCTGGAACATCAGCACTTTGTTGTTTTTTTGGGGTTTTTTTAGCTTTTCCATTCTTCAACAGATAAATTTTGTAGAATCACAGAAAGTTGCGAGCTGGAAGGGACCCACAAGGATCATGAGTCCAACTGCTGTCCCTGCACAGGACAATCCCAACATTCAGACCATGTCCCTGAGGGCCTTGGCCAAATGCTGCTGGAATCTTGTCAGGCTTGGTGCCATGAGCACCTCCCTGGGGAGCCTGTTCCAGTGCTCCACCACCCTCTGCCTCAAGAACCTTTTCCTCATGGTCAACCTCACACTCCCCTGCCACATCTTCCTGCCATTTCCTCTGCTCCTGGCATTTGTTGGTGGCCAGAGAGAAGAAAAAAGGGATCAGATTCAGCTGAGAATGAACAAGCAAAGATCATACAATATAATCTTAATCTCTTTACAAGTCTTCTAACACATTAATGTTGGAAAAAACCCAATCTGTTATTCAAACCTTGGCTAGACACAGCATTTCACTATCACAGTGTAGTCCCAGCATAAAGTTTCTGTCCATATATTTTCTCCTTCCTCTTACTCCCTCCGGCCTAATTTTTGGTCCTCCCTAGCAGCAGAGCCACAAAGTCCTGTCCATCCCAACTCTAGCATACAACCAATTTTTAATAAATGCAAAGTGGAGCACACACCCCACCCTGTTTAGTTACCTGTGCTTTGTTCTTCGTAGCAGTTGCAAACTAAAGTCAATATGAATCCAGATGAAGAGTGATGCGTACCGTTTCCCCTCCCCGCAGTCACAAATTATTTCCCATTTTCCCAAGGAAAAGGAGGGAAGGTTACAGCAACAGCCTATTAAATTAAAACACAGCTTCTGTATGACACTTGGTACCAGCACCACAAGCGTGCAGATTTCTCACAGATTCTAAGAAAAAAATAAAATGAATAAATGAGGAGGATATTTAACTTAACTTGCACCAAGCAAGCAATGCCTCACACGAACAAAATCATAACCTTTTACATCAAAGCAGAAGATTTCATTTCTCAACTGTAGGTTTTCTGCTTTCCTTTAAATTAACTCCTTTTGTTTTTCACCAACATTGTTCCCCATCCCAATAAACACACGCAGAAGAAATCCATTCTGCAAAGCTTCCCTCACCCCAACTCTTCCACAGAGCAGTCCCTTGCCCTTCTCTCCTTCTCCTAAACATTCATGCCATTGATTTGGCCTCTTCTACTTTCAGGTCCTTAGTGAGACTGACACAGCAGTGGGTTTCTTTTTTGTATTAAACATCTAGGAAGAGAGAACACCAAGATTTTCAAATTACCTGTTCCAATCACTTAACATTATGACTGTAAGAACCCACCATAGTAACCATCCAGCTTTCCAAACAGGTCAGCAACAGGAAAAAAAAGTGAGAAACAGGGAAGCAAAAGAGAAATAAAGGATGCTTTAATACAATTGAACACTCTCAGGACAATTAATTACTCTGTAGCATAAAGTAGGCCTAAAAAGCTAAGGATAACATCTACCTTGAGGGGTTGGCTTAAACATCCAGGTCTGAACAGTAAATACCAGAGTTCCTTCCTGGTTTGACAGCCACATACAGGAGCTCTCCTTCTCCTACCCACACTTCTGCTGGGTATCTTCTGTGTACTTACTCAAAATAGGGAAAGCAAACCATGGATCCTATTCATCTAAACTGCTGAGATAAATGAGATAAAACAGCCAGGTGATGACCTGGAAGCAATGTCAACAGCCAAGCTTTGTCCTGTGCTATTTATGAAAGGGACAGACAGTAGCCATCAGAGCATTTTTCTGTCTTTACTGGAGGAACACAAGTGATGGGAAGTCAACAAGCAACACGTTCAGGTTCATAACATGCTTTACACAGTCTTGCATCAAGTATTATCATTATGAACCATTCGCTTATTAATTCAGAGGTCAAGAGAAGGATTTAATAAAAAAAAAAAAATATAAAAAACCCAAACCACACTGTAAAAAAGGAATGTTCTTATCCACCAGTCTCTATCCACTAATGAATTTGTTGACAAAAGCTTCTATTGGTTTCACTGCTGTTAGTTCTGTAGTCAAGTGAGCCAGCTGGACTCCGTTCTGACTCATGCAGCTTCATATCTAATTAAGTTTCATTTATAGAATCCAACTCCTCCAGTGGTTCTAACCTTGTAGAAGACAGAGGGTCATTGACTTGTAAAAAAATTATCTTTTTTACTGGTATGTGTGATAAAGGAAAATATCTACTTTTACTGTCACTTTTCAGAGCAAATATGCCCTGCTAGGTCACTCCACATAGTCGTTCTGCAATCTGGAATTGTTCCTTTATATCTCTTTCCCCGTTATTTCTTTGGCCACCATAGTTGGCCCTTGGTTTATACATTCAGCAGCTGTTAGGTTGATAATTGAAGAGTTAATGGAAGAGGTAAAGGTGCAATTCCTTTTCTGAAATGCTGTGAAAAGGTTCTAGTTCTCAACTCACCAGAAATAAAAAGGCAACAATTTTACGGACATTTGCACCATAATTTGTTTTTACAAATCAGCTTTTACTTCCATTCTTGGAGCCAGTATTGGAAAACTAGTTTTATATTCTAAATTAAAAGCTTCCATTGTCCATTTGTGACCACAAGCAAGTTATAAATATATTTCTGGGAAAAAAGTCTATTTATTTTCCCCCCCAAATAAGTGAGTGATAATATTAACACTACCCATAATATCCTGACATTTACTAACATTTTAATTCTCATTCCTGAATTTAACCAGAAAACAGTAGAAAAGTAATTGGTGGGTAAATGCGCACATTATTTTATCTTAAAAAAGTTAGTCCAAGTATATCATACCGTAGGAGGAGAAAGAAAAGGGGGAGGTGATAAGAAATGGTAAATAGTCAAATCTATCTTATATTTGTTTTAATAAATTTTATCAAGATATCCACAGTCCCTGGTGTGCTGTTATTTTCAATACTGCATCAGAAAAACAAATGATGAAAAACTCCAGAGTTCTCAAGTTTCTCGAATTATCAATACTTAAAAAAAATATATATATATATAAGAGGTTCACCACAGCATTTAACTCAAAGCCAGTTCTAAAATCTATTTCTCCTTGAGGAGATCATTAAAGTCAACTATTAAAGAATTTGATTTTTAATAATGAGTTGCAACAGTGTAAAAAAAAAAAATTGTAAGAGAAATTCCTAAATTTGGATCCTTCCAATGCCCTCGCTGATGAAGTTTTGCAAAAGTAAAACATTTCACTTTGAGTTTTGCCATCTTCAAAATTAAGGTGCCTACATTAAAGCAGAAATATTATGAAGACAAATTAATCTACAAACTGATGTTCACATACCTCTTGACACATCTTGCTAGATTAATTTTATCATCCTTTCCTAAATATAAATTAATGTCAAATAAAAAAAAAAAATCTATGGATAGTTGGAATCATTTTGATAAGTGATAAGTTGCTTTAAAAAAAATTCCCTCCAGAATACTAGATGAAGATCAAATATAATTCATGGTAATAAAAAGGACTTAATATCTCAAAACCATATACTTAACATATTAACAGCTTAATCCGTTTACATCCTCGGCTATACATAGACATTAAAGTCATCTGTTAATTAATCATAGATTAAATAACACCCAAATCTGACTGAGCTGAAAGACCAGCCAGTATAGTCACACATTCCTGGTCGCCCTTTTGCAGTCAGTTCCAAGTGACACAGACTCCCACTAAGATACAGAAATTCTAATATAAAAGCTAAATCTTATGACTGACACGTGTACAAGTGAAAACACTCCATCCTAATATATTTCTAATTTATTTTTGAAAAGTTTCATATTAGTCATGACATGATCCATCTTCATGCAAGAAGTATGAACTGAATCAGGAATATGCAATTCATATTCTGGGGTTTGTGGATTTTGGATATTATTATTATTATTATTGCCATTATACGGAGTTTTCTCTGAAGGTAATATGTCCCTCTTTAGTCTTAATAAATTCCTACTGTTTGATGCAGACTAATTAAACAAAAGTACCCACTTTAATACTTCAAATAAGAAGCTACATCTTACGGTTTTGTTGATAAGAAATATCCAGAGGCACTAGAAATGTTCTTACAACTGCAACAGAGCTGTTTGTACGGGAGCCAATTTACCTTCCCTCGTGCCTCTGCAGAACTCACTCCTTTCTGTTTCACTATTTCTCTGATCTAGTTTAATTCCAAAGTCTCCATTCCTTAACAAGGCAGGATATTAGACAAAGGCTGTTTTTATATAGTTTTTATTTAAACTATGAATAATAAATAAAATTATTTGAAAATAAATCTAGCAATTTATTTTTGAAAATTAAATACAGTGTTGAACAAACCTACTTATTTTAATCAAATCATATGCTAGGACAGTGAATATAAAAAAAGCATATCACAAGTATGAGGGCGAGAGATGTGTATACTAGGAAATGTTAGTAACAGATTAGCTACAGAAATGAAGGAAGGTGATCCAACTGATAGTGACTGCCGTGATCTGTATTTAATGACATGGCTGCTTTGAAGATAATTTAGTCATGTCCTGATAAAGTTTAAACTTTGAGAAATCACTTCTAAGATAGAATCGCTGACATCATGAATAATCCAGAAATACTCTTGGCACACAGGGCTGTCAGGAGAGCACTGTGCACAGCCCAGTACAGGCTCCTTCTCAGCATCCACAAACCAAACAGATTCAAGTATCCAACAGCTGGAGCTGGGATTCTAGTCTCAATCTCCTCTCTTTTAGTTTAAAACCATCATCCCTTGTTCTATTGCTTACAGGCCCTGCTAAAATGTCTGTCCCCATCTCTTGTAGGCCCCCTTCATATATGAAAGGTTGCAATAAAGCCTGGGAAGAAAGACAACACAACATTAGCTTCCATTCCACCTTGCCTCCTTCAAAAGGGCATCTAAGCAAGATCATCTCCACCTTCAAATAAGACCATCAAGGACTTGCAGCTACCAGTGCCAACCAAATGGCATCACCTCTACTGAACTGTAGAGTCACAGATTAATTAGGATAGGTTATTATGGACTAACTACGTGAATGCGCAGTGATAACAATTAAGTGGTAGCCATTGGCAATGTTTGATGTTAATGAACATCAATTAAGTAAAGGAATTGGTGTTTCCAAGGGTGAAACCAATCGATGGACTTTCCTAACCATTCCCACTACAGCACTGTGGTTCCCTGTGACATCTATATTCTCCACACTAGAACCGTTTTAAAGCAGAAATGTTAATTCCTGATAAAGTTCTTGAGGAAGAAACACAAATAGCAACCAAAAAAACCCATCAAACAATGAAAAAGGAGCAAGCGAGTAAAAAGAGTTAAGTGGTAACTTATTCTGGATAGAAAAACATTCATCTTGATTTGTGCTCCAAAAGGTTGCGACAGAAGGTGGAAAACACACACTTCATTGCCTGGCAGATGTTAAAGTCCACGGTCAGGCTGCGACAGATCCAGATTGAAAGTGCTGCTCTGTCTCAATCAGAGCACAGATTGCTTGGATTCCCTCAGAAATCCCAAGCCAATCAACTACCCAACAGACTATGAAAACACAGACTTTGTACTCCTGTCAAAGCTTCTCACCAAGAGGAAAGAAGAAAAAAAAAAAAAAGAAAAAAAAAAGGAAAAAATCTCCATTAAAACTTTTAACTTAACCAAAAAAGGTTTAGAGATAAAGTTCATACAATTTCTAAATGAAAGCAGAAGCATTAGGGACTGACCACTAAAGAGAGTGGTAACTGGTTCATAATGGTTTCTCAGTGCTGTTGGGTAGTGAGAAAAGCTTCAGACCAGTTACAGGGTAAGTTTTCCTACAGCTGAAGCTTTCCCAACCAAAGCCTGTGTAGCATATTTAGCATGTTTGATACATGGTGTATAGTTTATAAATATATACACATATATATACACACACACACTGAAATTGCTAGAATATTGATCATTACATGTCCAGTTTATTCAACTTCTAAATTAAAAAAATAAAAGCCGTTAGAATTTAACAATCTCTCCTGACAACTCCACAAATTAAGTAACTTAAACGCAACAACCCCTTTTTTATCCTTCCCACCTACAATAATGAGTTTTCCAAATAGTCCAAAAGAGAATTAGTATTGCAGAGGAATAAAGTGAGAATTACGACTGAAAAGGGAGCAAGTTTTCTTGTAAAGGATGGGACTACACTGAAAAGTGAAAAAAATAGAAAATATTTTATTTTGCTATGAGCTGACCTGGCCTAATCCTGTTGAGCAGTAGGACTCGACAGAACAACTGAAGCTGCATCCACACACAAGGACAACTTCAGACTCTAAGTTTATTAACCCACATTAAACAGACTGGAAGACCAAGGGGTTTGTTTTTATTTGGGGAGTTTTTTCCTCATTGTTTGGGTGGTTTTTTTGTTTGTGGAGGTTTTTTTGGGGGGTGGAGTGGGTTTGTTTTGTTTCAGTGGGGTTTTTTTCTCCCCATGAATTTTGCATGAACAAGACACTTTTGGTTCCTTTTTGGTAAATATTTATCCAAGTCAAAAAGCATCACAAACAAAGTGACCATACCAAGGCACTGGGGTTGCCAACATCCATGCATAGCTCTTCTCAGGTACAGTTGGGAGGAAAACTGGTAAGCAGATATGGGTGAAGAAAGAAACTTTGTGCACTTCAATGAATATTCATTACATCCTCTAATTTATTATCATGTTTACAGCCAAAACTGCAAAGCAAATTACATTCTATATAAGGTCTCGAGGGTGTTTTCATTTCCACAGCTTGGACTGGTACCAAAATAAAGCACATGAGAGAGAAATTGCAATGAGAGCCATTAATATTTAATGGACTACTAACAAAGGTGCACCTCATGACAAAGAGGCAGGGCAAGGAACGGATGGGAAGGATCATCAAGAACTTCACTGTACAAAATCCTTTTCATTAAACAAACTGCATCCAAACAGAGAAACACGTGGCTTTCTAAAAATAAACAACAACAACAACAAAAAAACCACACCCCAAAAAATCCCCCACAAAACACCATGAGATGGGATGAGATTGGAGCTGTAGGTCCTGATCTGACTGCTGGACATCTTTCTCTCCCTCTTTGAGATCTTCCACAAGGGGAAGATTCTCCCCAGTGGAGCAGGCACACAGCTAGAAAGACTGAGGTTTCATCCTGCAATGAATATCACATATTTTAGTCTATCTCAGAAACTTCCTTTATTTGAAAGCTTTCACAAACCCAATTCCTCTTTCTCGTAGGACTGCACAGACCTCAGAGAGTTAAAGATTGGCAACAGCACAGCAGAAGACATTCTAAATGGAGGCAGCCTAAATAGCAATTAATTTGTCTCTTCAGCAAAAAATATCTTCTGGCATGGCACAGATCAGAATTCACATCGTGTTTCTGTCTTATCTTTTTAATATCTTCTCTAGGATGTAGTTTCCCAAACTGCTCAGAAGCTTTCACAGCTAGTACAGCTGCCAGTGGAGCTAAGACAGCTACAAAATAAATACACACAGGTCACTACAAATTAAGCAATGCAGGTCCTTGTCTTTTTTTGTTATACATTTTCCTGATCATACAAGAAAACCCTAAGCTGGATGAAGTGGTGTTAACTATTAAAGACAGTTGTTCCATTAACCTTTGTATTGAATGTCCCAGAGTATCATTACGCTATTTTGTGCTTGAAGTATTCTTCCAGAAGGAATTTCACCTCACAAACTTATTTAAACTCTGGCCTCTATTCAACAAAAATAACCAAATAAACCCCAAAACAATGCTGGGTTTTTTTATTCACATTACAGAAGCGTGCTTTGCCTTTGAAAAGCATTACTTTTGAAAGAAAACAATACAAATAATAAAACAAAGGTTGTAAGATCACTGAATTCAGTTTTAGATTTACAAAAAACACTTGGTGGAGTCATGAGTGAAAGTCCTATCAACTCTCGTCACTGAGGTACAAATAGAGACAAACTTGAGCAGGTCCTCAAATCGTTGGCTTTAGATTTTCATACTACTGTGGCCTTGTATTGAACTCAGGTTTTTTTACCAACTCAGGGGTCATAAAGACCTTTTACTGTGGCCACTGTGGATATGGAAAAATCTCTCAGGTTTTTTCACCCAAGTCCCAGAAATCAAGGAGTGATTCTTTGACCAGAGGAACTGATCAGATCAAAGTCTGAAGGGCTGCCAGCTCAGAAGGCCCAACAAGGGGGGGGAAAAAAAAACAAAAACACCAAAAAACCCACAAAACAGTTCAAAACAATTTCAAACACTAAGGGAGTTTCTCTCCAGAAAAGTTAAAGAAAAAGAGACAATTTTGGCAAGCAAGAATGCATTAACATAAACAGGCAAGAGGTGACAGATAAAATAGTTCCTTTGTAGGCAGAGGAGGCTGAGCTCCCCAGGTTCCTTGAGGTTTACAGACCCCAGACAATAGTGTTGCCTCTGTGTTCATCCTCAGTCAGAAAAAAACTTCTCTGTTTTGCAAACTAAAAATTACATGATACAGAGACAATTTAAAGATAACCGAGACTCAAACTGGTGACTCCGCTAAATCACGAGCTGGAGAACAAGTGCTCACTGGAGATACTCTCCTGGAAAGAAACAGGCAGCAGTGGGCAGTCAGCACAGGCATCAGCATTCAGCTTGTGCTTCCTGCACCCAGCCAAAAAAATATGAATAATGCATGAAAATGAGAAAATTCAAGGCAATGGATTAGACCATTCATCTTCAACCTTGTAATTATCGTTCCTTCTTGTCCTGGTTTGTAGACGAGACAGAGCTACATTCTTTTTAGCAGCTAGAACAGCACTGGGGGTTGGTTTCAGCTGGGATTTGTTAGGAGAGAAACACTGAGAACAGACCAAGGTTTTCAACTGCCACTGGAAGTCAAAGGACTTGATATTCTGCTGGTCTATAGATGCAAGGTCAAGGGGGGTGAGGAATATTTAAATTAATAGGCTAAATTGGCATTGGGCTCTGCCAAGAGGCTGTTCCATCTCCTGTCCCCCATGGGCAGGAGATCCATGAGGGGCTCTTCCTCTCTTGCTCTCTCTGGCTTTGCCTCGGGCTCTGGCTCTCCCGGGATTGCGGTTTCGGGTCGGGATTGTGGCTCCTCCGGGATTGTGATCTGGGAACGGGCCGCCACACTTCTAAATAATAATTTTTGGGAAGGAGAAAGAGCTGGCGAATGAGCCCACCCAGCTCCTCAGACAGCCTGGCACACCAAGCCACAAAAGTAACCAACTTAAATCCTGGGGAATGATCTTTGTGTGAATGTGAAGTTATGATGAAGATACATTGAACTTGGCAAAAGAGGTGTCAGGTGTAGTTATTGGATCTGATTAGAATTGATTATTAGAGCAAGTTAAAAGGAACATGACTGCTTTTAGAAATCAACTGGTTTCCCATGTCAAATTCTCAGATTATAATTGATCAGCAGTAAGTTAATATACAGAAAAATAATCCTTCAGAGTGAGGGTCTCGTTTGTCGTTCACTTGAGATAGGTACAGCACATATGAGGAATGTTTGTGTGCAAGATGATGGTCCTGGATGAACAATATATTCTTGGGAAAGCTAGACAAATCTAGGTCAAGGTTAAAAGCTGGAAAAGTGATTGAAAATGGGTATGGAATAGATGTCCTTTCCAGCTCCACACATAGCTGTGATTGAAGACAGCCTGATGCAACCTGACTGCGGATACGGAGGAGGACAAACCGTGACAAGGATTTGATATTGAACCACAGATAGCTACACAGGGAAGGCTAACAACGTGTGGAGGACAAACTGTGATTAACCTCCAAAGTCAAACCTGACAGCAGCTATTACAGAGTGGATTACACAGAAACCTAACGTAATATTACCAGGCATCTCCCTCAATCAAGCCTTTCTCCTGAGCAGAGCGATCAACACTAATCCCATTGCCACACTATTATATTAGTAAACTCATAAGCTTTCCATTCCCCAACACCATCTAAATGTACAAAGCTGATGGCTCCTGGCCATTTGGAACATCAAAACAATAGGGACAGAGTTCAGACTTTCCTGAACATTGCTAAAGCTCCTCAACAGTTGGAAAAATCCTAACTCACAGTATGTCCCTCAACACATGTAGCTGAGAAACCACACGGTCTTCTCCTAAACGTTAAATCTGTTGGAAAAATCCCAACTACTGATATATTCCTCAACACATGCAGCTGAGAAACCATGCAGCCTTCTCCACAGACAGCAGCAGACACCCTGAGCTAGCGCATCCTTTTGCATCAACATGACAATCGACATTATAATCACTATTTTTACACCACACACGCTTAAGCGAGCAAGATGATTACAGCCACATCACTCAGTGGGCTAAATCCAAAGCGGAATGTATGTAAACAAGTGGTGTCTAAGAGAGATTTTACTCCACATGGAAGTTTTGTTATTTTGTCTGGTCAAATGCCAAAAGAAACTGCAAGATTTTTTTAAAAAAATATGAAATATGTTCTGTAGCCAATATCATCTAATGAGAAATTGAATAAAACATACCCCATTTCTAATCACAAAACATCCATAGCTCACAGACACTTCTTTTACTGCCTTTTTTCCTATTTTGTTTTGTTGTTGACCATAAAATTACCTTTTCAGTAATGTTTAACAGCACTACAGAAGCAGCATTTACTAAGAAGAAATTACTGGTCAAAAGTTTCTGCTGGTAAAAGCAGTACTAAACATCAGAGAAGAGCACTTATTTCTGTTTCTACCCATCTAGAAATAGCCTCAATATTTTAGAAGATCATTTTTATCAAAACCTTTTCCTTGTTTTTATTCAGTTGTCTAGGCCACAATTAGGAGAAATAAATAGACTTAGAGACTGGAATGCTTTTTTTTTTCCCCCCAAATTTCCTGATTTGCTTTGGCTTTTGAAAGAACCCAGGGAAAAATTTAGTTTTAAAATTTTCATGATGTATTTTAGAAAGAAACAGGGGTGGGGAGGAGACAGGGGGTGACGCCAAAAAAAATAAATGGGCTCCATACTAGGCACTTAGGCTTTCATCTTTAAGAAAGCAGTTGCTTACCAGTTGCAAGACAGTAGCTGTCCTACATATAAAAATCAATTTAGAATCCAACTCATTTAACTTCATTAGGCTAGACAACTAAATTTTCAAGGGTACTTTAAGTAATCAATTTCTGGAAATATCTACTGCCAAAAAAAAAGCTTCATCATACCCTAAAATTAGATGTATTACAAAAAAAAACACAAATCTAGATAGTAGGAATCATTTGACAGAAGTAATCTCCTATTTCTATAGAGTCAGTGTAGGGGAAAGGAGGGAATGGCACCACAGCTTAGGCCATGTGCTAAACTCTGATCCAGATACATTTAGATGGCATAAATCACACCCCGTACAGGAATAATGCCAGTACTGACTGGCAGTTTCCTTCTCCAGGTCTTCTGGATCATAACCACCATGGTATACAGGCATAATATTCTATGTCTCTGGAGAGTTAAAGTAGTTCAGTGAAATAACCAAGGTGGAGCAGATTTCAAATGAACTGGAGTAAACAGTTTGAATAGGATCAGACAATTGTTTTGGTTGGAAAAGACCTTTAAGATCATCAAGTCCAACCATGAACCCAACACTGCTGGGTCCACCACTAAATCCTGTCCCTCAGCACCTCATCTATGCATCTTTTAAATCCCTCCAGGGATGGGGACTCCACCAGTGCCCTGGACAACCCCTTCCAATGCCTCAGAACCCTTTCAGCAGAGAAATTCTTCCTCACATCCCATCTCAACTGCCCTGGCCACAACTGGAGGCCATTTCCTCTTGTCCTGTCCCTTGGTCCTTGGTTGAACAGACCCAGCCCCACCTCTCTCCACCCTCCTTTCAGGGACTTGGACAGAGCCAGAAGGTCTCCCCTCAGCCTCCTTTTCTCCAGGCTCAACACCCCCAGTTCCCTCCGCCATGAACTCAGCACATTTGTGCTCCAGACCCTTCCCCAGCTCTGTTGCTCTTTGGACATGCTCCAGCACCTCCATGTCTCTCCTGAAACTTGCACTTACTTCAAATATTTATTCCTAACTGCATTATGAAAAAAGGCGAGAGGCATGAACACATTCCCTCCCATCAGTACTTTAGACACAGCCCTGCAACGGTCCCAGCTGAGCTGAAGCTACACTTAAACCCTCAGTTACTACATAACATCATCCCCAAGAACACGAACCTCTTTGTCACAGCAATCTCTCAGGTCCCAGCAGATCCCTCCTTCCCAGGGCAGCAGAGCCCAAACTGCTGGAAGGGCACAAGCACCTGCAGCAGCCGGGCTCTGGGGCAGGCTCAGCCCTGGCTTAGGCTCAGCCTGAGTTTGCTGAATGGATCCTGACAGCTTTCCAGAGGGGAAGACGCTTATTTGCTCACTTACAGCCTGTATCTTCTCTCACATCTGCAGAACCTGCAGCCAGCCTGTCTCCAGCTGCTCATACTTCTACTCCTCTCTCACCAGCGCTCAGGCACCCAGAGGGCATCTACCACATCTGAACAGCACACTTAATCAGAGAAAACTCACTTCAAGTTACTGCAAAGACATTCAAAACCCACTGACTTCCAAAAAATATTTGGTCCTCATTATAAAAAGGAAAAAGGACAAGAGCTCGGAGCTACAGGAGTTCTCTACCCAAATTCCCACACAGTCACATCTCAGAGTGAGCACCTTTGGGAGCTTCTACCACCTTTTACCATTATTTTTAGAGATCACAATATTCAGATAATCTTAAAATCCTAAAAAAAGGCAGAATATCCTCCAAACACAATCTTGCCAGCACTGCATTCCATCCAAAACTAAGTTCTTCTCCTTAGTTTCCCTTAATTTATTTTAAGAGAACTTCTACTGCTTTCTCACTGTTCCAGTTCTGGATTTCCCAGCACTCACTGGGCTTCTCAGAACATAAAGCAAGATGGGGTTTTTTTTAAATATTACAGTTTCCATAGGCACCCGATTATTTTCTCACCAACAGTATAAGATGACAAAGTGGTAGAAGATTCTTTCTTCTACAGATGAAGAGGAATGAGCACAATTCCAATCTGCTATTGCAATTCATACAATCACAGACTGGTTTGGGTTGAAGGCACCTTTCAAGGTCCATTTAGTCCAACCCCCTGCAGTGAGCAGGGACATCTTCAACCAGAGCAGGTTGCTCAGAGCCCCATCCAACCTGACCTTGAATGTTTCCAGGGATGGGGCTTCTACCACCTCTCTGGGCAACCTGGGCCAGGGTCTCACCATCCTTGCTGTAAAAAAATTTCTTCCCTACATCCACTCTAAATCTCCTCTCTTTTAGTTTAAAACCATTTCCCCTTGTCCTATTGCTACAGGTCCTAATAAAAAGTCTGTCCTCATCTTTCTTATCACCTCCCATCCGGTACTGGGAGGCCACTAGAAGGTCTCCCTGCAGCTTTCTCCAGGCTGAACAGCGCCAACTCACTCAGCCTGTCCTCAACTCATGACATTGGTAGATCTTTACAGTTTAAAATCCTTAAAGATTCAGCAATTAACGGCAGAACACAGGTCAGAGGAGGTTTTTGTACCAGGAGCATTTAAACAGTTATAAACATTGCCCTGCTCTGGCTTCCCGTGTCTCAGAAGAACGTGTTTGCCGCTGACCAAGGCAGCCAAGACTCAGACCTCCACAACCAGCACTCCAGGATTTTTCCTCTATCAGGTTGCATTGATAAGGCCAAAAGGGTTGGTTTGAGAAGACTTTTCTCAGGTGCCCGACCATATTTCTGAAGGCAGAAAAAAGCATATCAAAAATCTAAGGTGAGCACATGTGGTCTTTCAAAAACCCTACGAGACAAGCT